>NC_133211.1:25066452-25121452 GCF_958299795.1 Porites lutea | reverse complement strand
CTGACATTTTATACTTATATTTAATATGCCTATACTTTACTGTTACCAGACAACGCACACTCCCTTCTACTCCTGGCGACCGAGCCTTTCAGGCAAATCCGTACAGACTGGGAAGACTTTCTCAAAAGAGAATCTCTGTCGGCAAATTTGAGGAAGAGGGAAGAGCTGGGAGAGACACTTCTATTTTATTGTCTGGTTGAATATCATATTTGCTGAACACAAAACCTTTCAATTGTTAACCAAGCTTCGTTCGGCCATTAAGACCTTAAATTAGCCATTTTTGTCGCAAGTCATTTACAAAAATTGTATATGAATAAAAACAAAGCACATATGCAAAAAAAAATAAGCCTGGCATTTACATAGTTATTAGACACACACTGTTGTTTTGGTATGCAAATATGGCATTTACCATCTTTGCCCCATATTTACTCCTATATTTTTGTGACAAAGTATTTGCAAGGAGCAGTGCAAATCCATTTTATGGCAACCCTGAAGGCGACAACATCTTTAATTTTAGTTAAGATGCTGTTTATTTTTTGCATATTTCTCATATTCATACCTTATTACGACAGCACAACAGATATTTCAACTCCAAGGGAAGTTATCACTGTTATTATAATGTTGTACAGCGTAGGCGAAGCTGAGCAGAAAATTCTTATTTTCTCGAAAAAAGCTGTGAAGTTACCTGGCACATGCACCATATATATATATATATATATATATTTATTTTAAGTTTCTTCCATTTCGTCGGCATCATCGATAAGCAATATGAGCCGGTTAAACTACCAAAAGAGAATTTAAAAAACGTTGACTTGAGCAGGTGAGTGTGGTATGATTATTTTAATAAGTTTAGTAATAGTGAAAAATGTTCAACATGTAATTTCTCCTTCTTACAACTATTCCTAATGTTGAAGGTGAATTAATGAAAAACATTCACTTTGAAAGGGAGGAAGCAAATTAAGGTTAAATAAGATCTATTTACATTCCGTTTGAAAAGGCCGGCGTAGAAATGATAATCGATGGTAGAGGATTGATCAGAGACGGTCTTGCTCTGGCTTTTAACGTTGTTCTTGCGTCGCATATAGGCTTCTAAAAATATATACTATGGAATTTATTTTTCTTATTTAGTCTAGTAAGCTAAAGGGAATAATATTTAATTACCTACTTATCCTTTCTCATCAAATAACAGAATGTTGTATGATGTTATCTGGATGGTCTCCAGCAAACTTTGCTCAGATGGTAAATTATTAGAGTAAAAATATATAGTTTAATTAAATGTTTATACCTCATCATTCAAATAAGTCGTTTTGGCCAATAAAAATGATGTTATCTACAGCTTACTGGCATCCAGCCAACTTGGGGCAGAGGCACCCAACGGCGTTTTTTCTGTAAAATAACTTTTCGAACGAGAAATTTCTAAATCTCGAGAGAGGCTAAAATTTCAGTTTCTGATAACCGTAAGTTCCACTTGTCTAAGATATTCGGAGTTTTTGTAAAAACTTACTGAAAATCTTGAGAGGTTTCTTTTCTTTTTTCTTTTTATTGCTGAAATATTTCCATGATGGTGACTATATTGTTGTTAAAAGAGGTCTCCTGAAATTTCGGTTTCAAGACAAACGTCCTCTAAATCATCTAATGAAAGTACAGCTACTCCATGCCCTCGAATTTTCGACCGGATGAGACCAAAAAGCCACGTAAAACTTTTAAGACGACCAAAGCTCTCCTTAGACATCCGAACAGATAAATAGGTTTTAGAGAAGCTCCAAATTAGGAGATACTTCTGACTTATTTCAAACCATTCGGCGGTTGGATGTCTCAGTTGTGGTCAGTGAGTGTGTGGATCCTTGAATACAGCAGAAAGGCTTGCATCAAAAATGAGTTAAGTAGATAAGCCCTACGGGCTTTACTATCGTTATCTATCCATATTGTAAATTTAAAAACTCATTTGTGGGCAAACCACTTTGTATATTTCATGGAGACGGCTCTTCCTATATTTCCGCCACCAGTGGAGGCCTATATCTTCCTAACGAATCAAATGAGAATTAAGCATTTGAGCATATTATCCCCCCGTATGTCACTTAGCACGTCAATTCAATCAACGTCAAGTCAATTCAGCCAAAACTGAACTTTGACATGACAGACGGGTTGTTTTTTGGCACAGTTATCTGTAATTCAAAATGGAAGTAACATTCAAATTTTGCAACGAGGTTCTGACAAACTATTATGGAAAACCTGAGGATCTGTACCCACTTTATATTATTATGTGTGTTCTTAATGGCTTTCTCTCTCTAACCGCGGTTTTGGGCAACGTGACTATAATTTCCGCGCTGAGGAAAACTTCATCAATTCCTCCGTCGACGAGAATTCTGTTGCAGTGTTTAGCACTAACAGATCTGGGCACTGGTGTGTTAGGCCATCCGCTTTACATCGCAGTCATATCAGGAATTCGCAAAGAGTATAGCTGCGAGAAAATCCATGATATCACATCGATGTTTTTCCTGATAGAAGTTTCCTTAATTGCCGCATCGTTTATGACACTGACGTTCATCGGAGTGGACCGTTTCCTTGCAATTTACTTACATCTTAGATACAATGAACAAGTGACTCCAAAGCGAGTGGTTACTGTAATAATTGTATCGTGGAGTTTCTGCTTAGCTTCCACTTTTCTGTGCTTTTTTGGATTCTTCAAAGCCGGAGAGGTAATTATGCTTGTTCTTGGCTACTGTTCCACTCTGTTACTAAGCATCATATACATTAAACTTTTCTCCGTGGCACGCCAACACGCAGCGAGCATAAACAGTCAAGCTCAAGTCGCAATACATCTGTCAAGTTCTACAAACATGGCTCGAAACAAGGCCTTAGCCATCAAAACGTTTTACGTATTTGTTGTATTCCTATTCTGTTACTGTCCGTATTTAATCGCCTTTACAGTGTTGGTAGCGAGTTCTCGGCCAAGCGCCGCGGAACACGGAGCCGTACAACTTACAACTGTGTTACTTATGCTCAATTCATCACTGAACCCTGTTGTGTTTGGGTGGAAAGTGAAAGAGGTTCGTCAAATCGTCAAAAGTGATTTCAAAAAGTTTGTTGGGTATGTTACTTAGTTTTCGGAGAAAACCGAGCACGAGACATGCTCGTCTCAAATTCCGTCTGAGCGCAATTGCGGTTATCAAATAAGATCGATCTCAATGCCCATCGTCTAAAAAAAACATAAATACAGTGAAACCTGTATTAAGCGAACACCCTCGGGGAATTCTGTAGTGTCCGCTTAATACAGGGTGTCCGCCTAATACAGGTTTCGATACATAACGTCATATGAGGTTTCAAATGCCATTCAAATGAACAGTGGAAGCGTTTATAATACTCCCAGAGACTATGACGATAGAAGTTTGCATTAATTTCTTTATCAAAGTGAACCAATTAATCATAGTACCAAAAACATGGATTGCAACTCAAATTTGAAGAAATCAGATGAGTGAAACAAGTTCTATACAAACAAAACGAAATAGAAAACAATCCTGTACTGTGAAACTGATCAAATAAGTTCGTAAAGTTACGTTTTTAGTGTAAAAATTGAAAAATTTGTGGGTGGCAATTCAATACAATACAATACAATATTCTTTATTTAACGAAGGTGACGTAATAACCCAATGAGTTATCTAACTTACGGCCTTCACAACAATACAAAATACACATATAAAAATGATGCCTAATCATTAATATACGACTACCAAGCGAAAAAACAGAACTAGACAAATGTATGGTTTAACAAGATATAAGATGGTATAAACTAATTACCTTCTAATACAGTTACAATAAAGGGAAAAACGACAATCATAACACATTAATTCTTCAAGATGAGAAACGTTACTAGCAAACTTAAGAAATAAGATAAAGAGTTTATGCTTAAAATTATTTAATCTAGATGAATATATAATACAAGAAGGAGATACACAAGCTATTTGCTTAAGATCAGTGTCAAGGAAAAAAAAAAAAAAAAGATCAGTGTCAAGGCAATTAAAAAGAGTGGCAACAGAGTAAGCAAATGTGCTCTTTCCAGAATTAGACCGAGGTTATGGAACTTGAAGATTAAAAGCACAAGCTCTGGTGCGCAGACCAGTTGAGCGAACGGAAGACAAGAAATTGAATTTACGTTGAAGACAAAGAGGAGCATCAGGGCGGATTATTAAGAATAGTGAACAAAAGTACAAGTTTTCTTAGTTTTATAAGGTCGAAAATAGGCAGCCATTTGCGTTTGGAAAATAAGCTTACAGATGGTTGAGAGTAGTCGGCATCAAGGAGCAATCTAGCTGCACGTTTTTGAAGGAGAAGAAGACGAGACAATAAATAATTGGAACAATTACCCCATGCACTCGAGAAATAGATAAAGAGGTTATGAATATAAGAGTTGAAATTTGAGGCAATCTTTCGCATTTCTGGTGTCTGGTATGTTGGGTGGTGGAATTTGATTACAAGTGTCCGTTTAATACAGGTTGGCAACAATAGAAATGACCATTTCAGGTACTTTTTAGGTGTCCGCGTCCGCTAAATAGAGGTGTCCGCTTAATAAAGGTTTCATTTAAAGTAAATAAGGGAAATAAATTTGGGGACTTTGGCTACTGTCTGCTTAATAGAGGATGTCCGCTTAATACGGTGTCCGTTTAATACAGGTTTCGCTGTAAAAGAAAAATTTTCACTGTTTTGAATTCGCGGAAGAAGGAAGGGTACTTTATTATACTGTGACGACATACCGGGAAGTCAAAACATAACCAGCTGACGGGCTGAACAGCGTGTATATTTTCTAGAACTGAACTTAGTCGCTAAGAAAACTGCCTCATTATTGAATGCCAAGCTTTTTACAACTAGTTTGTTTGCATTTTTTAAGTGACATGACATTCAATTGTGGTTAGTGCTACCGCGGTTATGGGCTCCCGTATAGGGTACGAATCTGTCTCATTTTTTCCCACATCGCACCTGACATTTTCAGTGCAGAATGAATCACTCAACCCAATAATTAAAATCAGGACGTTCTCACCCTTGGAGACCCGAGGGCAGTCATTTTCTCCCGATCCAACTGACTGGGGAGAGGATGGGAAGATCTCCGTCATCCGTTATACGTTCATTTTTTGCTCGTGCTATAGCGTTAGTATTCACACCCAGATCACGTTTGTTGTAGTAGATATATAGTTGATGATAAACAAAATTCTAGTTCTAAAAAAAAGACGTAGAACTATCCAGGTGATGAAAAGTTAAACACAAATTTATTTATAACTTCAAACGATTAACATTTAATTTCTCCTTTTTAAGCTTATTCGAAAAATTTTAGCTGAATTAGTACAGAAAGAGGTACCAGTATGGTCTGTTGACATTCCTTGGGAAACTTCGATTTGATTTGCCATTTTAAAATCATTCAAAACGCTGTTTTATACTAGAGACCCTGAACTGCAGAGAAATGAATAAAAACGTACTGAGTTCAGCTGCGAGGCATTATTTTCTTCTTCTGTATCTTAGGGCTATGCAAGGAGGAGGAAAAGCATTGGGAACGAGGTTAAGAAAAACACAGGACTAAGTTAAATTAAAAATGAAATTAAAATTAAAATTAAATACTTAATTATTCTCTCCCCTTGTGGGGCTTCAGGAATAATAAAACAAATATATTTAAATGGAAAATAACAGTAAGGAGTTAAGAATCCCAACTGGTAGGAGGCGAACCGGTTGGCTATTTACACGCGTGGCCGAAGATTTGATCTCGGGACTACCGAGAACAAATTAAATCCAAACGGTCGGAGCGGGACTTAAACTCCGAACCTCTCCAGAAGTGCAGCTCTCTAACCGAAAGGCGCTGCCTCCCTTGAAATTCGTGTGGCGAACGTAGTAGAGTAACAATGTGTCCTCTTTATGTGTCCATCGAAGGCTTAGTGCCGGATTACCAGTGGATTTAGTTTCTGAGATCGTAGCCCAGTTATATGCTTAGAAAACTCCATACAAATCCTTCTAAATTTTTTTGGGGTCGACCCAAAACAAAATAAGAAGGGTTTGTATGGAGTTTTCTGAGTATAACCGGCTAACAGCTCAGATACAATTTGCCCCGAAATGCTCATTTTTGGCAAGTAGGCCTCTTGGACATTGTTCTTTCATAATATCCTGACAAATCCCATAATTTCAGAAATTTCATTTTTATGACGTCATCACTTTAGTACTCTATTGATGTCATTTTATCGGATGTCGCAAACGTCTTCCAAATTTGGTCAACAAAAGCTGGCAATGAACAATTAGCCGGGGAATTTTAGCTAAACAGAAACGGAGAAATATTTTGAATAAATAATCAATGAACAAAATTATCTCCTGAATCTTGCTCATAACATGGTTTAGGGGAATTACACTAAGACACTGCAGTGAGGTTCTAACGAAGCATTAACGCAGAAGTGAATATCTTATGGTATTTTCGCTCTAGCTAACGTTTTGAGAAACCTAAGTATAATACGACCACCCATGAACAAGGCTGAAATATTGCACATGTTGTTTCACCTAGTTTGCCACAGCAGTCTTTTGATTTTCTTTTTTCTTTGTTGCAGATATTTCTAGCTGATCAGATCTCTCCGAGATAAGCAAGACCCTCGTCCCTGTCCACGGTTATTGCCGTCTATTTCTGTTCATGCATTTGACTCATCGGAACTAGATTATTGTCATGCATTACTATACGGCCTACCTAAGTATCAGTTACAAAGATTGCAGTATGTACAAAACATGGCGGCTAGAGTTGTGTTGCAAGTGATTAAGTTTCAGCAAATCACACCTGTTCAGTGTGCGAGCTTCATTGGCTACCGATTCAATATCGTATTATTTTCAAGATTCTGCTCCTCGTGTATAAATCACTGAATGGGGCTTCGCCTAGCTATTTAGCTCAGAAACTACATTATCGCTCTCATACTAGATCACTGAGGTCTGTTAGTAATGAACTTTTAATGCAACCTAGATCGTATACCAAGACCTACAGAGATACAGCATTCGCTGTTCATGCACCAAGAGAATGGAACTTAATACCCTATGAAATTCGGAAGTCCAACACCATCTCGAGTTTTAAAAGATCACTTAAGACGTACTTGTTTACTAAATTCAGTAATAACAGATCATTTTCTCTATAGATTTGTATATATTGCGTTAGTTTTAATTTTTCCCTTTTTTTAATCATTATGAATAAAATAGTTTACGAGTTGCTCTAGTTTTAATTTTTTCCTTTTTTTTACTCATTGTAAATATAATTAGGATATGGTTGTAAATTTGTAAATATTTATCTCTAATGTTGTTTACATGACTGTAAAGCGCCTTGAACATAGGATAAGAGCGCTATAGAAATAAAGTTATTATTATTATTATTATCCATTGGGTTTCCCCGTGTAAAATGATTTATTGCCTATAACTTCGGTAAAGAGTATGGAAGTGAATCGAAATTTTTAGTACGCATAAAGAACTCATCCTCCTTAATATTTGAATGTAAAAATATTTTTTGGGTTGGTCACGTGATATGTCTCGTGACCAGTTTTTCAGTTTCTGAAAATCTTAGATAATCAATTTGGTGATGGTTTTAAGAAAATAATGAAGTAATAACATTTTTCCGGATTCATTTTAGATATTTTTAACACTTCACGTTTGGAATGGTTGTCCATTTCACTTCAACACAAAATAATGAGGGCAAAAATAACTTTACAGGCAAATTCATTGTATCGCGCTGCACGTTTTAATATAATAATAATAATTAAAAATTTATATCGCGCCTTTTCCATGCGAATATGATCAAAAGCGCGTGACAACACGTAAATGTTAAAAGAAAATAAAAGCTAAAATGAGCAAAATAATTAAGGCTAAGAATAAACAACGCTAAAAATTAAATAAAGGTAAAAAACACTAAATATATTACGTAGTATGTTAAGTCGTTTTGCAGACGTTGGAGGGATTTGGGGTTTTTCTGTTCCGTCAATCATTTGAGTGGGAGCGGGGTTAATGCAAATCACAACACAGGGTGCGGTCGATATGCTTGAATATTCAAATTATTTTGGGTTTTTCTGTTCCATCAATCATTTGAGTGGGGGCGAAGTTAATGCAAATCACATCACAGGGCGCGGTCGCTATGCTTGAATATTCAAATCACGTAGTAATCCTGCCCGTTTGCGGGTCATGGCGGAGCGTAAAGGTCAAGTGTTTGTTGATGAGCGAGCGATTATCGTGCAGTTGCAATGGGTTTGAGGAGCCAGCGAACAAGAAGCCGGAGTACACTTTACCTGCAGATTTGCCGATAGCAATTTGGAGCGAATTCGTCGATTATTATCAAATTTATAGCGCTTCGCGTGAAGATGGTCCGTTTTTTAGTGGATAGTACCTTCGAGTGCAAAACTCGACAAAATGCCACTTTAACGACCTCTTTAACCGGCCAGAAAAGACAAGGAGACTTTCAGTTAAAGGCATGTTAGCTTTTTTTTGTCATAGTTTGAATTCTGGGCTATTTTAGTTCATGGGAGATTGGACGACTCATCCCATTTTGTCCATGTTATTGACACACACTACGTCTGGGCTGCCTGTGATTACAATTCAACGCGCTCATCCAGCTTGGCCCGCAGAAAACAAAGTACGCACGGTATGCACGTGCTTACCTGATGAAAAAAAAATCTCAAATAAAAAATAAATAAATAAACAAGTGAATAATAACAAAAAAGCAAATAAATAGAAGATAATTATTTTGCCATAATTCATCTGACTCTGCTTTCGTCTTTGAGATAATTTTTTTTCTAAAACAACGCCATTTGGTTCTCAATGTCGGTTCATGGTTGGACCGGATCTTCAAAATAGCACGCAAATAAAGAACTGGATGGTATAAAGTAACGCGTTTTTTACACCTCGGCCTGTGTTCGCACTTGACGAAATAGGGGCACGATTACGGGTGCTTCTCTCGGAAAAACAATGCGGCGAACAGTGGTATAAAAATCACTCATTTGTAAATAAAAGCCTGTGAGGAGTGAGATACTACTAGCTTGTTGCCTTACCCTTCGTTTACACTAATGGTGATTTTTCCGGATTCATTAATTTTTCCGGATGAGGGTGTACACACATCGATAAATTCGGGTGGCTGTAACAAATCACCTGGCCCTTGTAGACAGTGGCTCTTCCTTCCCTAGTCAGTTTGTGAGCTACCCTGCGTAGCTCCAAGCTTCTGCCCCGCTCTTGCAGCGATGCCCGGGGGGGGTACTTTAGGAATTTCTGGGTGGGCATGTGCCGCTGGGACCCTGGAACCCTTAAACTATACCAGAGCTAGTTCAGCTGAATTTTGCTACCCTATACTAGAGTAAACTCCCCAAATCCCCCCGATCCTAGAGCAGCTGTTTTCCAGAAACTACTGAGGTCACTAGCACAGTAGTCTAGCCAAAACAAAACCTTATACCACAATCCCTAGTCTAGATAACATCTTCAACCAAATGATTAGTTTCCTGAAGAATGATACCCTATTCTAGACCCAAATGCTCTGATTTATATACCCTATCCTAGAGTAAACTGCTTGAAAACCATACCCTTTACAGCGGCACATACCTATATAGCCCATAAATGGCAGTATCCCCCCCCCCCCCCCCCCCGCCGCCCCCTGGCAGCAATGTTAGAAACGTGCTTGGTCCAGGTGAGCTTGCAATCATCAGTGACGCCCAAAATTTCTAAATCGTTCTTTTTTGCCACTTTGGTACTACCGAGGAACAGGTCACGTCTTTTTGGATTCCGCTTTCTAGAGATCTAGATAGTCATGGTCTTGCACTTCGATGGCTCGAATGTCACTTTCCACTTGTCAGCCCAACTCCGTGTGAGAAGCATAACTCAAACAAACAGCTAAGAGGTCTGGCTAATTCGGCGCTGCTCTCCCAGGACCCTACTGGGAATTCCACCAGGACCAGTAGCCTTGTCTGGATTTAATTTTCTTAAAAGCCCTTGGATGTCGTTGGCTTTGAATACTACAGTATCCAGTGTTTTTGACGGGGTGAGTGTGAATATTATGCGTCGTTAAAGTGTTTTTAACTATATAGTGTCCGTTGTAGGTAATCATCGTCAATCGCACCAGCGCGTTCAGAACTTCTCCACCTTTGCACAGTCAATCTATTGTCGCTTCACCTCATTCTTTTTTGGTTCTTTGCTGATTTCCCGGTGATTTCTTTGCTGCTTTCCTGATTCTTTGCACACTAAAAGGACTTTTCAAAATCCTTGTCTATTTTGAGTATTGTTTTAGAACGTTCGATCATATAAGATCGATTGGTTCAATTGAGTTCGGAAAACGAACTTGAATCGAACTCTGACGCAAATTTCTTTGGTTCGATTGTGTTCGATTACCGAACAGTTCGAGTGGTTACGCCGGGTCTAGTCGATAACGTTTGTTTTGCGGAGCACCCGGCCCAACACGAAGGAATTAATTCATTTGCTGATATAAAGCAATTGACAATCTTGCGGTTTTCTTTTAGGATAATCTTTATACTTATACGTTATGTAGCTACTACTGCAAAGAAAGCATTTCAGTGATGAAGTGTATTAAAAATTCCTTTCAAACACTGCGATTTTCAGCTGGTATCTGCTAAGCGGCAGTGTTCATGGAGACTGTTCATCCTGCTAGCCGATAGCATAGTAGCCTTTTCCAGGCATTCAGATAGTAGAGCCCGGAAGAAAAAAAAAACGAGGGAAGACTAGAGGGGGAAAGGGGGAGAGAACGGTGCCCCCCCTCCCGTTTTCCCGGTGTACAATTTAACTCGCTCCTCAGTTACCGCCGCGCTCTACTATCTGAACGCCTGGAACACGCTAATAGCATAGCTTATTTATAGTAAGCACAAGAGAAAAAAAGGGGACAGAGAAGGCATCCCCCATACACACCCTTCGTCTCGAGTTGTTTTTAGAATCGGGATAAAGTTACCTCGCGCGCTGCGTGAATGTGTCGTGGAGGTTTCGCATGACTAAAGGCCGTGCAAAACGTGTCGGGCGGAAGGCAATGAAAGCGTTAAGAGATCGAGAGCATTCCTGAATATTGAAGCGAAATGAGTCGGCGCTCACCTGGGAAAAGGGAATCGCTGGACTCTTTGACAACCCGTGAAATCAGTTTAGCTCGAAGTTGTCGTAACCTCAGTGCTTTAATAAAATGAGAAATTTCGCCGGTCTATTGAAACCGGTCGTTTGTACAATAAAGCAAGTCGGACGCCAAGTGTTATTTTTGTTGAATAATAAAACACTAATAAAAGAATAAATATCAAACCAGAAATTGCTCTCTTCAAACTGTAAATTGTAAATGACACTGAGAGAATATTCAGTGTGTTAAGGATTTCCCTGCTGTACTGCTTTAGCAGAAATCTTTCTTTAGTCGTTTTCGTCGACAAAACGAATAGCAATATCGCTCTCCGCGTCTTCCGCCATTTTTTCTGCGTCAATTCGTGAAGAACGCGTGGCTCTGAGCGTGGTTAATCCACGCGGAACACATTCGCGCTGTGTGATTGGCTGTTGTCTAATCCCCCTTGGGATCTGTTGGTCTTAAAAATAACTCGAGACGAATTACCTGTGGAGTAGGGTGTGTATGGCGGATGCCTTCTCTGTCCCCTTTATCCTCTCTTGGTGAGCATTAAGCTGGCATTCTTAGCAAAAACTCTGCCTCATTTGATGCTGTGTGCTTTGGTCACCGGTAAGGTGCTATTTGCAGATATTTCTAACTTTATATAGGGCAAACAGAGCACGGAACAGAGCGATCAGTAAAAGGTTTGTTAACTTTGCAAATTTTGTTTGCTGATAAGAGAGACTGGTTTGCCAGTGTGGGTACGTAGAAATACACGCAGGTAAAATAATAAAATGCAGCTTGTTTCAAAGCAGGGTAAGGTTGTAAATCTTTTTCTTATCGGCTGCACAATATATCTAAGGAAGAGAAGAGAATAGATATAAATTACGGGATTACATAATATGGAAGACTCCCACGTCGCGAACGATGAATTTGAATTATGTAAATGTCCTTAAGTGCCTCTAATTCGGTTCCGATTGGTTTAAAAACAACCAGCTCCTGTCACAACTGACACACACGCAGTATCGTGACACAGTCCATTTAAATAAAATAAAACAAACAAACAAAACTAAACTTGGTTTCGTATGTTTGGTTTATCTTGTATTCTTGTTATGTTATTGTCCGTACCTAATCACTTTTACTGTTTTGCTAGTGATTCCTCAGCCGAATGCAGCGATGAAGGGAGCCATACAACTTACAACAGTTCAAGTGCTGCTCAATTCATCGTTAAATACAGTCGTTTTCGGTTGGAAAATGAAAGAAGTTCGACAGATCGTTAAGAATGATTTCAAAAATTTCATGTTTTGGAAAGCAGAAGATACTGTATAATCGAAAGTTTGCATTTCTTTCCGGCATTTAACTACAAAGCACATTGGGTCCCTAAGTAGGCGCTTTACAAGTTTTAAAAATCATTTTATCCCACCAGATCATGAATATCTGAGCCAAAACACCTGTTAACTTCAATCCAATTGTTGGCTGTTGGCTTACATGACACTGGCGAACACGCAGACTATTTTAGTGCATCTTACATGAACAAAAAAAAAGTTTTATTGACTGACGAGGCTCGAAGAGCGAAATATATTTCGAGGATTTCAAAACTTCTAGAACATTTTTATTTTTACGTTTTACATTTCTTATACGAGCGTCGAATGTGGTAAAGACGTGATGTCTTATTTTGCAAGTAGTTCAAGTTATTCGAACACATTCCTAGTCTCGGTATTTACAATTTCTCAAATATAAGGACAATCAAACATTCTAAAAACGCGACTGACCGAACACAAACGAACGACGAGGAATGGAGACGTCAACAATCACATTGCTGAGCACCATTTAAAGACGAAACATCAAATTGACTGGGACTCTGCGACATGTATAACGTATTCTACAGACCACTATCAACGTCTTACTTTAGAAAGCTGGTTTACTAACTTAGAACAAACGCCACTGAATAGTAACCAACAGTTACCAGCGCCGTACAAACGACTTATGTATCGGTCAAATCGAAGCTTCCACATGCTCCCCCCCGGGCATACCCCGGGCATTTGACACCTTTGTCGTCCCGGGGAGGAGAGAATTTGATCATCAAAGTCTTACAGGGGGTGGGGAATTTGATCCCCATGCTTTAGGGGTGGGGAATTTGAACTCCACCCTCGATTTCATGTAAAATCTTTGGCGTGGAGAGCTATCATGGGGGACGCGGTGTTAGAGGATTTTCGTGGAAACGATTGTTCCTTTGTGACCAACTGGTTACAAGGAAAGGGCTTAAACAAGCTTTGTACCGTATTTGAAGTATTTAAATTTTAAAATTTTTAATATTGGATTCAGGCTTTGAATGTATGGATTTTATTGTTGTGTTTACAATGAAGTACAATACCTATACCGGCGATTCAGTACAACAACATAAAATAAAATAAAACGGTCAACTACTTTGACCTACTGCAAGTATGTTAATTAATAAGGTGAGCGATGATGCATGTCAGTGAAATGGTCATGATGTAGTAATCTCAATAGGTGGGATCTTTTTTTACAGAACGCTTTGTATGTTGCATGACGAAGAAAAGCTGAGCATTCAGTGACCTTGTAGCAGCGATTTCCGCCGCTTTGCACGAGACTTTTGTTCGTAGTAAATACGCTAGCAGTGTTGCTCAGTTTTTGTTATATTTATAAAGATTTTGCTCGACAACTGAAGGCGCCGCTGTTTCCGCCGTCCTTTTGTCATTTTTGTGCCCTTGAAATGTCCCGGGGTGGGGGCATTTGATCACCTGAATGGACCCTAGTGTGGGGCATTTGAACGGCATTTTGGCCCGGGTAGGAGGGAATTTGAACAATAATTTTCAAAAAAGTCAAATGCCCGGGGGGTTTCCCGGGGGGGGGGGGCATGTTGAAGCTTCGATTTGACCGATACATTATTGACGAGATCAAGCAAAACTAACTACGAGAGAACGACTGGAGAACTGACAATTTGACTAACAATAGACGACTGTTTAACTGTGACAATAGACGGATCGAAACGCACCAATTACTGATTACGAGTCTTCATGGCCAATAACAATTCACGGCTTAACTGACAGACGACCAATAATATCGCGAAGTAATTGACCAATCAGATCAATAACCAGAGTATAATACCATCAACTGACGTCATACAACTCACTTTGACTCTGAAGATGACTACTGCACAGGTTGTCGAAACGTCAGTCACTGTCAACAACAACAGTCCTCTTCAGGACTACGTTCACCCGGACGATCAAACTCAACCTACTTTTGATTGTAAAAATTATACCGGTGTGGTAATTTTTCGACGATCAAAAACGACTAAAAGCCCGCTAATTAATTTTCTGTTATGTGTATACGTTAACTAACAGCATTTAGTAAGTTTTATTATAATTCTTGTATAAATTACCTTTCAAACGTCACTCGAACACGTATAATTAATTAAAAGTCATTTATTAAATGCGGAAGATCTCCACCTGGTAAGTCAGAAGAGGCCGGCTGCTGTGGATAGAGAAGATGAATTTGTCAGCATCACTCAAACTTTGCAATGAGGTTTTGATGAAGTATTATGGAAAACCTGAGGAAGTTTACCCTATATATATATTGTAATGTATGTCCTTAATGGTTTTCTCTCGGTGACCTCGGTTTTCGGAAACGCAAGCCTAATTTTTGCGCTAAGGAAAAATTCATCTATTCCTTCGCCAACGCGAACTCTACTTCGATTCTTGGCGATAACAGACCTTACCACTGGGGTACTAGGCCATCCACTCTACATCGCCGTAATTTCAAAAATTCTGCAAAATTATAGCTGCGAGAACGTTCATGAAATTTTGCTAGCATTTTTCCTGATACAAGCTTCGTTAACTGGTTGCTCATTCATGGTGTTGACTTTCATCGGAGTGGATAGGTTTCTTGCAATTTATTTGCATCTTAGATACAATGAACTAGTCACTACAAAGCGAATAATCACCGTGGTACTTGCGTCGTGGACTTTTTCCCTGGCTACCATTTTCATATGTGTCTTCTGGTATTTTAAAGTTGGAGAAGTGGTTTTGCTTATTGTTGCTTACTGCTCCACGGTTTTGCTCAGCGTCATATACATTAAACTTTTTCTTGTCGCTCGACAACACGCAGCGAGCATAAACAGCCAGGCACAAGTGGCAATGCATCTGTCAAGTTTCACAAGCATGGCTCGAATCAAGAACTTAGCCATCAAAACCTTATACGTATATCTCGTATTTTTGTTGTGTTATTGTCCGTATCTAATCACTTTAACTGTTTTGCTAGTCATTCCTCGGTCGAATTCAGCGCTTAAGGGAGCCATACAACTTACAACAGTTCAAGTGCTGCTCAATTCATCGTTAAATCCAGTCGTTTTCGGTTGGAAAATGAAAGAAGTTCGACAGATCGTTAAGAATGATTTCAAAAATTTCATGTTTTGGAAAGCAGAAGATACTGTATAATCGAAAGTTTGCATTTCTTTCCGGCATTTAACTAGTAAGCACATTGGTTCGCTAAGTACGCGCTTCACAAGTTTTAAAAAATCAACGAGCTTACATACACTTTCAATAAAATGTATATCTCAGTGAAGATTTTTCAGTCACAAAAGTTTTACAGTGACCTATTTGCTTGCCAAAGCAGGTTTTTTTAACTTAAAATGAAAGTTTTTTTATCTCGTAATTACTCAAAGTAATCGTGTGTTTTTAAACAGTAGAGAAAAATTTAAGGTAACTAACTGACATTGAAGTCACGAGCACGTTAGAGCAAAAGAACATATATATCTTTGTTTCAGTGCTCAACAAACTTAAAAGTAGCAGTAATTTATGCTTGCCAAAAGTATTTTAAATAGCTGTCAATTAAAGCTCACTCATTTATATTCGTTTACAACCTTAATCGTTTTTAAAGGTAATGTGTCTTTCTTACTTAAAAGTTTTCATGTTATTGTTCCGTAAAAGAAAATCCTGATAATGTCCATAACAGTTAGAAACACAGAAAAAAAAAACAGTTAGACTGAGCTAACCGGGGAGGGTGTTCCGCCGTTAACATTCAGCTGGCTTAAGGATTTTCACTTCCTGCTTTTTGTAGCATTTAAAGCACAGATAGTTGAATGGAAGAAAAGAAACTGAAGGAGACTAGATAGTGATGTTCGCTGGCTAACCTAACTATCATTGCATTATGCCGTTTTGTGTAGTTTTGGGTCCGTCTTAATTGACCGTTGCAAGAAGGTTTAGTTAGGTTGTTGGCGGTATAGAGCTTTATGCGCCGGTCGTGAATCGAGTTCACGATCGGATCGGATCGATCAGTTCGGATGTTTTAAACCCTCGATATCGAGCTGGTAACTTGACTCTCTGACAGCTCTTTTTGTCACCAAATTAAAAACGAAAACAAAACATTTCCAACACCTCATCTTAGGGAAAGTTCATTTAATATGACAAGGGGGGGGGGGGGGGGGGGGGGGGGTGAAGATATTGAGGGGGGGCTCCGAAAATTTTTAGACACCCGAAGGGGGGGCTCTGAAAAAATTGTTGCGCTCGGAGGGGGGGCTCCGATAATTTGTAAAACCAACACATGACATCATCATACAGATCGGATGGTTTTCAACTCAACAATTTAATGACCTGTGCAACTCAGCTATATCACGTGGTTTACAGATATAACAAATGTAGTCTCAGTAATTATTACACTCTTGTTCATCCAAAAAATGCTTTAGAAAATTGTATCACAACTGTATCTCAAGTTTCTCATAGTATAAACCATTGAAGACAATAACGGTAAATATATTTAATACAGTCTAGCGATCTTTTTTCAGGGGAGCAAAGGAATTAAAGGAGGAGGGGGGGGGGGGGGCTCTGAAATTTTTTCGACTACCAAGGAGGGGGCTCCTAAAAAATTGAACCGCTAGTGAGGGGGGCTGCTAAAATTTCAAGCTTCGAGTTTCAATATCTTCATCCCCCCCCCCCGCCTTGTCATATTAAATGAACTTTCCCTTAGTGTCATGCTTAGCCAACAACTGTCTTTGGGCGTCCCTGGAATATGGACTATCTTTTCGATTTGTTTCGCATGTATTTTTATTTTTATGATCCTCCGCAACAACTAATTTGTAACGTTTTTCTGTTTTTCTAATTGATCTCAGGTCATCATATCATTTCGAGTATGCCGATTATATTGATAAGAATTGTGTGACATAGCAGTTTTATCTAAAGGGATCCCGGAAGAACTGCATTTAAGCATGCGCAGAAAATTCATTACCCATACCCAGGATTTGATATTACTGAGTGCCTTCCTGAAAAGATGGACTTATTTCGTACCCAAAAAGTATCACTCACTGTACCAACATAGAGTTCAAAACCAGTGCGAATTTTTAATTTTCAGTGAAGAGCCTAGATTTGTCATCTAGTCGAGAACAGCTTTTTCTCCACAGTCAAGAGATCTCTTTTATTTAAGTGAACATTGTTTTTTCAACTCTTAATCACAACTTTTCACCCGATCTATATCTAACCTTGATCAAGGCCGTCAAGAAGAGCCCATAAAGCATTATCAGATACAAAACACGGATTGTTTTGCACAGGCCTTTTTATATTATTTTCAATAACTGTAAGAGCAGGTCATTAAATTGGAAAAGGGCCTGACCTACCCTTTCCACTTTAGAGGACACAAAAATGAACTGTTAGTTTTAAAACAACGAAAGGATGCATATAAGGATTAATTGATCTTTGAATGTAAGTGAAGTATTCCATTTTTTTTTAGTGAATACAGTTGTTATGTTGTGCTTTTTAAATAAATCCAGCTTGGTCAAGAACTTCGATCTGTCTTCAGTTTTGCCAGTCGATCCCGTGAAATACATTATGACAAACATAACTTTTTTTTTTGGTTGAAAACTGCATTTATTGCCAGGCATGAAACCCGTTTCTTCAAGCTCCCCTGAGATATATTTGGCGATTATGTGAATGCAGAAGCATGGGTTATATGCTTCCGGCAAGAGAGAATGAGCATTCTCTCTTGCATTCTCTCTTGCTTGCGGTGAATGTCATGATATAGTGCTGAGCGAACATCAAAATCAGTCATGCTGGGCATGCCAATTTCATGCCCGGCATGCCGAGCATGCCAAACCCAAATGGCTTCACGATCAGCATGCCTGGCATGCCAAACCGGACTAGCAAAAACTGGGAATGAATCATCAGCCCGGCGAGAGATCTGGGACGTAAGTTTAGCTAGGTCAGTTTTGGGCTGCGAGGACATGAACCCATTTTTTCCATGCCTATGAGATTTTATTTCTAAGTACCAATGGTCCCTTTAATTTTGTCATGCCTAAATACATCATATTTGCCCCTCTCTCATTAATCCTCAGAATGAATGCAATTTTTACGCTCGCTAGGCATGTTGAATTGAAAATCATGCCTATACCCTCATTCAAAACAAAATGCTATTAGTTTCCAAGCCGTTCGCTTCGAAGAAAAACACAAACTTAGAAATGCCACCACGCCCAAAGTAACGGGGCCCGCTACCGTTCGAAACTCTACGGTACCTCATTACTAAGAAAACTTGCGAGAAGATAATTTCTCAAACTATGTTCAAATGTGTCTACGCGTGACTAATTGGGGATAACTGATACTATTGAGTTCCATAGGTAAATGTGCTAATGCTGCACAAGGGGAGAGTAAGGTTGTTGATAGTGTACTTATGACTTTCAGATATCTTTTTAAACATGTTTGCTAAGTAAGCTCCAGCACCTTGTAAGAGCCAAACAGACAATATTGGTCTTTTTAAGGTTTATGAGAACTTTATTTTCACAAACAACAAGAGGATGAAAAGCGACTTAAATCCAGTCGTAGTTCGTCAAGTCCTCCATTAACATCTTTATTTTAAAGTTAATTGCATAATTCTTACTGATGGAAGGTCTTTTATGTAGAACACTTGAAGAGGTTGAACAGAAGGGTCACTAGGATAGAACCCTGTGGACCTCCATGCTTGATCGAGTGAAGAGTAAGCTGTTGATTCGGACGCGTTGTTTTTGTCAGTCAGATAGCTTTGGGACCAGGGCAAAGGCAATTTAGAGACACTGAGATTTTGTAATTTCCCTAGCAGTTTCTGGTGGTTAATGCTATCAAATGCTTGCTTAAATCCAGTATTAAGACGGCTGTTACCTTTTTTCACGTCGATAGCTTTGTACAAGTAGCGAGTGAAAAGAATCCCCAACAGTTCCGTAGAATAACCGAGTGAAATAAAATTGTGCTTATAAGACAACCCTGACCATTTATTTTTTCTGAAATTAAAGGTTAATTAATTGACCAAGTGGTAATGAGTATAAGAAAACCACTTCACGTTTGGATTGCCTGTCCGTTGCTCTACGAAATATGATTATGAAGGCAAATATAATTTCAAACGCCAAATTTAAACTTAAATTACTCAAAACTTAAATTTAATTGACTCCAAGTTCATTTGCTCCAAAACTAAAAAGTACTGAATATACTTTTAAATTCGTCACCGAATCGCCAATTTCGTTTGTTTTACCTTATTATACCTGACGCTTCAAAAAGGTAACCCTTTGAGGGTGGACCCCCCTCCCTACCCCCTTATGGGCAGCCATCATAGGGAGTGTCCCTATCTAGGGGCAAGCACGCTTCAATAACGACATGTGCATGAAATTATTACGTGTAGTAATGGTTTGATCGGAATTCGGTATTATTGTCGGCTTTAGGATAAAGATAGGATTTTTGCTGGTATTCGTCACCTGGTATACAATATATCTGGATACAGGAGCAGCCTCGTACAAGTTTTATTTTTTTTGTTGTTGAACAACATTATCTTATAAACTCCTTTTTAATCTGGCAAATTCTCACGACTGGCTAATACCATTTTCCCTGATTCAACCGGTTGCTTCCAATGACATTATCAAAAATTAACGACTCAAGAACTAGCTGACTTAGCTTTCAAAAGTTCACTTATTGACAGTTTCTTTTCTTTTTTTTAACACGCTTTGATATTCAAGAATATGTTTGACAAGTTCATTGTTATCTCACAGGAGGCCAACTAAAGAATTTACCTAAAGAGGAAACATCATTGGTTTTTAGATTATACCGCAACGATACAGCAGGTTGAATCTTTATTAGGTAATTAGAAAAAGCTTTGCTTGCCAAAAGTAATTCATCGGGCTGTCATACTAGTTTAGTTTTACGGTTTTAATATTAAAATTTTTTTAAAAAATTTTTATGTTTGTTTGAACTGCTTTGTTAGCATAAAATGGATTATATTGCAATACAAGAGAGAAAAAATAAATGTTTCCTCGAATTAAAGAGAAAAAAGGTTGGTGATGTCTTTGGCAAAAATTGCCTGATTGTCACAAGACGCTTCGCTCAGTTCATATGTTTCGTTTTCCTCATTCGTAACCTACTGTTCCTGAAATAAAACGTTTTTCGTCGGTTTTGTTGAGGATCAAAAAAGAAAGTGGATGAGCAACGAGTGTAGAAGTACCATTTAACGTATTTTTCGCTTTTTGGAATAATAAAATGTCAGTGGTTTAATTTTGCATAAGAACCGACTGTCTGGGCTTTGCGCCTTTTATTCTCGGAGTTCATATTAACAAATACATGATTAATAACTGAAAATATATTTTACAGTGAAGTGATGCGATGCTAACAATAATTTCGTGAGTAAAAACATTATTGCTAGTCAAGACTAGATAGAAAACCCTTAGAATGAATGAAGAGTGTAAAAAAGGACGTTCTGATTTGTTCACTATATAATATAAATCTAAGAAGCTGGAGAAAAATCAAAATGGTTGTTTCTTTCCGTTGTCAGTCTCGTAAATACTAAATTAAGAATTGCAGGAGCGAATTTTTGGGGGGAAGTAGTATCAGAAAAACTCACGCGACAACAACAAACATCACAGCTCCCTGCAGGTATACTAATAAGCATTCAGGGTTTTGCTCAGGAGGGATATAATTCAAGGCAGCAAGAGGCCCAAAAGACAGCAATAATTATTTTAATATCAGGTGCTACGATTCACAGCGTCATTATCATTTGACCATAATATCCCTCTTATGTATTCAGAGAATTATTACCTGTCAGTTACAAAGCACCAGTTAAGATATTGTTGCTTTTTATTGGAACATGTGTAACTTATAATGTTTTGGTAAAAAAAAAAATCAATGAAAAGGACACGAGAACTAAAGCGATATTCAACTAGTTCCACTGGGCCAAGTAATTTAGTTCAATTTGTAGTCTTAGATCAAAGAGAAAAAAACTAAACAGGAACACTTGTATGCTGATACAAGTAAGCTTATTATTCTTCATAGACTTCGGTAAAATAATTCATTTTGTGGAGTCATTTCAGATCATTTGCGACATGTCAAGTGCTTCAAGGGTCGAGCTGTGCGTTTGACGAGTTAGAATCAAACATTTGAACAATTAGACAAGTGTGTTAATTGCCACTCCAAAGCGGCCGAAAAGTGCTAATCTAAAAACATTATATTGCCTCTTATGCCAATTTTCTCATTAGGTCTCACCTATGTCATCTGCGGGTAATGGGACTTCTTTTCTTTGTAAGACAGAAACAAGGTGCTTGCTATTCATTGTAGAGCGGATAGAAAATGGAAGTAACATTCAATCTTTGCAATGAAGTTCTGAAGAAGTTCTATGGTAAACCAGAGGACGTGTACCCACTATATCTGGTTATGTGTGTTCTTAATGGCGTTCTCTCTTTGACCTCGGTTTTGGGAAATATAAGTATAATCTTCGCGTTAAAGAAAACTTCATCAATTCTTTTGTCAACGCGAATTCTACTACAGTGTTTAGCGCTAACAGATTTCGCCACTGGTTTCCTGGGCCATCCTCTTTACATCGCTGTCATGTCAGGAATTCGGCAAGAGTATAGTTGTGAGAATATCCATGTAATACTATTTTCATTTTTCATGATAGAAGGTTTGTTACTTTCTGCATCATTTACAACAGTGACTTTAATGGGAGTGGATCGGTTTCTGGCAATTTTCTTGCATCTTAGATACAACGAACTAGTGACTCCAAAGCGAACGGTCACCGTAGTACTTGCGTCGTGGATTTTCGGACTCGCTACCACTATCATCTCTGTCTTCTGGTATTTTAAGGCTGGGGAGACACTTTTGCTAATTTTTGGTTATAGCTGTACGCTTTTACTTAGCATCATATACATTAAACTTTTTTCCGTCGCTCGTCAGCACGCAGCAAGCATAAACAGCCAAGCGCAGGTGGCAATACATTTGTCAAGTTTCACAAGCATGGCTCGGAGCAAAAACTTGGCCATCAAAACATTTTATGCATATGTTGTATTTTTGCTGTGTTATTGTCCTTATTTAATCGTCTTAACTGTGTTGTTTGTTAGTTCACGGCCGCGTACAACAATTAAGGGAGCTGTTCAACTTACAACAGTTTTAATGATGCTCAATTCATCGTTAAACCCTCTGGTGTTTGGTTGGAAAATGAGGGAAGTTCGTCAAAACGTTAAGAATTATTTTAAAAGTAAATTTTTCCATAAATCAGATGAAGCCTTCTGTCGGGTTACACGTTTTAATGATGCTCAATTCATCGTTAAAACAGCAGCCAAACATCAAACTACTCCAGCTTAGTCCTAAGTAGAAAAAAATAATGCTGGCGGGAAACCTGGGTGTAACTCCGCGTCGAGAACCTCCCTTAGCTTTAACAACTATAGAAGGTTGTTGTTTTTTTTTTTTCAAATCCATCAGATAGTGATAAGGCATCAAAGGTTTTTAGTGCATTTTGTCTGGGACTTAAACGGATTGACTTTCAAGCATGGAATGCTTGCCAAGGGCAATTTATGACCTCATTTATTTAGCTGTCATTTTTCTTCCTTGCATGTACGGTTTTAATATAAGTAGTTATTCGTGTTTATTTGCAATCTTTCTTGATAGTTCAGTAGTATATCTTTCGTGCATTTAATAATTTTAACTACTGGGAGTGTGTCGAAGGACTTGGGTGTGGGACTGAAGGAAACGACAATTCTGTGTTTGGGAGGCTTAAGAGGAACTGCCACGTTACGGAGCATTGCGAAATTGCGACTGATTCTAGGGCCTTAAATAAACCTAGAAAAATAACCAAAAACTTCCACCGTAAATTCTCATTTAAAAATGCTTTAAATCATGGGTACAGAAGCCCATAAAATGACAGTAAATACAAGCAGAAGTATATAACTCTGTTCCAATGCAGGAGTTTTGGAGTTCCTATGCCTGAACTTAACTTATATGATAAATATAACCAACATAGTATACAAGTGTTGGATTTCTTCGTTGAAAAAGCTCATCGTACTTCGTGGCCTTTTAATAAAGATTAAAAATGACATTTCATAGGAGGCAATTTATGGACTTGATGTAATGTGGTTTTTTTATTTGTGCAAATTATCAGGAAAAGTTTTCCCCCTGTCAGTTCTGACAACACACCTTAACTTACTGGAAAATACAGTGAAAACAAAGGCCGAAAAGCTAAGTAGAAGCCGATTGAGTAGATTGAATTATTTAATAGATCAAATTTTTTTTTACTTGTTTTCCATCGCGAGATGCTCGCCGCCACTTGCTTTTTATTATTAAGCAACGCTAAATAATATTGTAGCAGAATAATCCCCGATTTTAAATACCACAGGAGAAAAGTGATAGGTTAGCCCATAGTTTAAAATGTTTAATTCTGTTGGTTTAATGTTATTTAATTGACGGTTTTGTCGGTATCATCTTTTAACTAATTTCTATTCGGGTGATTTAATTCGTCTATTTTTCACCTTGGGGCCATTCACCTGGTCAGTAATAATAACATGTCGTTTTAGACTCAGACCAACTGGTTTTTTCTTTGTACTCAGTAATGATGCCGAATGATCAGCGACTGAGATGTTAGATAAGTAGTAAAGTACCTTCAGACAGTTTTAGCTAAAGAAAAATATTTATAATTCAACCTACGTTATGAAAAATAGAGGATTGTTGTTTTGGTCTAAAATAAAAAAACCCCAACAATTCAAATTATGCCACGTACATACATTCATTTAAATTTTTAGTGGTTTTTTCATGCCTGGAGGCTAAGCAAGCCACAGAGTTGGCGCTGACTTTGGTTCAGTGCCTTTTAGCAGTCAACCTCAAAGAAAAAACAACATTACAAAGCACAGGATAGTCAAGCACTAATCCATCTCGTTGCTCTCTCCAAGAAATACGATATGATTGTCTTAATAAAAATGAAACTGACATTACTTAACTTTCGTACAATATTTATTCTGGACTCTTTTATTTAACTTTATCAATATTAATTGTTCAAGAGGACTGTATTTGTTTTATTATTAGAGAATTAAGCTATTGGAAAAATTATATCGGTGAGCTAATTTGTCAGTCAAAACGACTAAAAGTAATAATTTCATGCGCTTACGTAAAATAAGAAAATTAAGAAAGTTTTTTATTCTCCTTGTACAAATTACCTTCGGAACGTCAACCGCGTAAAAGCTACTTGATGCGCAAGATCACTACCTTGTAAGTCAGGGGACGCTGCGTATACAGAAGTTAAAATGGCAGCATCACTCAAACTTTGCAATGAGGTTTTGATGAAGTACTATGGAAAACCTGAAGAAGTTTACCCTCTATATATTGTAATGTGTGTCCTTAATGGTTTTCTCTCGGTGACCGCTGTTTTTGGAAACGCAAGCCTAATTTCTGCGCTGAGAAAAACTTCATCAATTCCTTCGTCAACGAGAACTCTACTTTGGTGCTTGGCGATAACAGACCTTACTACTGGGTTACTAGGTCATCCACTCTACATCGCCGTAATTTCAAAAGTTCGGCAAAATTATAGCTGCGAGAACGTTCATGAAATTTTGCTAGCATTTTTCCTGATACAAGCTTCGTTAAGTGGTTGCTCATTAATGGCGGTGACTTTCATCGGAGTGGATAGGTTTCTTGCAATTTATTTGCATCTTAGATACAATGAACTAGTCACTACAAAGCGAATAATCACCGTGGTACTTGCGTCGTGGACTTTTTCCCTGGCTACCATTTTTATATGTGTCTTCTGGTATTTTAAAGTTGGAGAAGTGGTTTTGCTTATTGTTGCTTACTGCTCCACGGTTTTGCTCAGTATCATATATATTAAACTTTTTCTCGTCGCTCGTCAACACGCAGCAAGCATAAACAGCCAGGCACAAGTGGCAATGCATCTGTCAAGTTTCACAAGCATGGCTCGAATCAAGAACTTAGCCATCAAAACCTTTTACGTATATCTTGTATTCTTACTGTGTTATTGTCCATATTTAATCACCTTAACTCTGTTGCTAGTGAGTCCTCAGCCGAATGCAGCTATGAAGGGAGCCATACAACTTACAACAGTTCTAGTGCTGCTCAATTCATCGTTAAATCCAGTCGTTTTCGGTTGGAAAATGAAAGAAGTTCGACAGATTGTTAAGAATGATTTCCAAAAGTTCATTTTTTGGAAAGCTGAAGATGTGTAATCGAGGGAACATGCAGAAAAGTTTACGTTTCTTTCCGGCATTTAATTAAGCGAATAGGGTCCTGAGCGCTTCCGTATGAAGTTAAAATCAAATGAGCTGACATCAACGTTCAATAAAATTTATAACTTAACCCAGTAAAGGACAGAGGACATCTTTGCTCTCAAAAACAAATTATATATTTAAACATGCTTTTTTTCTTTTTTAAATTTATATCTCCTGATTACTAGTTGTAAGTAATCCGGTTTCAATAAACAGTTGAGAAAATGTAATTTACATTGAAGGCACACGCACGTTAGACTAGCAAAAAAAAAGGAGGAGACAGACATCGCAGGTTTATGCTTAGTGCTTATACCGCAAACGATATGCTTTTTTTAACTTTGACGGAACGTTCGTTCATCCAATGACAAGTAATTTATCAGCTTCCCAAAAGTATTCTAATTAGCTGTCAAGGTCTCCTTTTTAATCAAAGCGGATTATTTATATTTGTTTACAGCCTTCCTTAGAAAATCGTCTTTGCTATTTTTATTTTGTAAGTTGCAGAAGTTGTGCCCTGAAAAAAAAAAAGAAAAAAGACATGATAGTGGTATCATTCCTCCTTTAAAAAAAAATTAGAAGCAAGTAGGGTTCCGCGCCAAATAGCACTTTTTTTGGTAGTCAAAATTCAGCTGGTTGAAGATCTTCAGATGGGAATTAATTACTAACTATTTCTAGAATTTCAAGTACAGGTGGTTGGATGGAAAGGCTGAGAAAGAAAACTGAAGGAGACTAGGAAAGACCACTGTTGACGGGCAAAGTGAAGTTCGCTGGCTAAATCACAGAAGCGTTAAGCCAGTTTAATTTTTTAGCAGTTTTGTGTCCGTCAAGGGTTGGTGTAAGAGATAGCGATTCAGTGAGGATTCGGCCGTAAATTGCTTTAAAACGCTTTTATTATGCGGTCGCGGATTGAGTTCAAGAGGGGACAAAAGGCGGGTGTTTTAATTACCCATCTTATTAAGCTGGAAGCTGGACTTCTTTTCCAGGTAGTGGGAAATAGCTTTTCTTTTGCCAGTAACTTCAAAAAGAGAAGGCCTCGTTTTATAATCATGTTTCGCCAATAACTGTCTTTGGAGGCCCCTGGAAAATGGCCGATCTTTTCGATTTGTTTTGCTCGTATTTTTAGTATTGTTATCAATGATTCCTGCTAATCAGTGTTACTTTCCTATTAAGCAGAAAATGCATTTAAGAATATTCATTATACATATCCGGGAATTGATATCATTGCTGCCTTCCTGAAATGTCTTGTTGGAATTAAACTAACACTTAGTATACGCCATTGTGATAGCTGTTAAGACCTGTGAGAATAATTCATTCTTAGTGAAGGGTTTTTTGCATCTAGTCAAAAACATTTGGTTTTAACTTTCGCAAACACCAAAGGTTTTTTTATTTAGTCAAGAATTTTTTCTCAACTCTAGAGTACTTACGCTGGCTTCCACCTCAATCAAGAATTTTTTTCATCCGATTGAGATCTAATATTGATCAAAAGCGTCAAAAGGAGCCCATCAAGCAATGCTTACTTTAGAACACGGTCTCACCAGGAAGCTAAATCATTTGATCTTAATGTAGCTCATTGTTTTGCACAGACCTAAAGTATCTACTGTCGAACCTCTCTACTATGGCCAACTTAGGGGCAGAATAAAGTTGCTGTTTTGGAGAGGTGGCCGTTATGCGGAGGTAATGGTTTAATATGACAGTTTTTGTAGGGTCCGAGTACAACCTGTTAATTGTGCCAAGTTCGACATCCCACAAGGGTAATCCAATCATAAAAACTTTGATATATAGAGCTAAAATCAGATACAAAAAAAAATTACAAATCATTTTTCGAATCAAAACGTTTACATGACCAAACCAGCAAGGCTCGCAACATTCGCTATAAGTTTTGTAGACAATTTTTGCTTACTGTAGCATTATTAAATGGAACACAATCAAAACGATTGCCAAGATCATCAACGCGCCATACAGATCAAATTACCTAACCATTCCGGACCTCAGTCGCTGAAAAAACTGGCCGTTTGTCGAGAGGTTATTTTGGCATTTGAGGACGCGCTGTAGTGGCCGTTGCGGTTGTGGAGAGGGTTAAACAAGAACCAATGTATGGACTGTCCGCCGGGACAACAAAAGAGTGACCGTTGTAGACAGGTGGTCGTTGTGGAGACGTGGCCGGCGTTAGTGGAGGTTCGACTATATATTATTTTCAATAACTGGAAGAGCAGGTCACTAAAGTGGAAAAGGGGGTGACCTGATCTTCCACCTCAGTGGACAAAAAAATACACAGTTGGTTCTAAAACAACAGAACTGTGCATTCATGCGCATGTCTTGCCTTCTCGGCGCTACGCGCTCTGTCATTGTGGTAGAACACCTTGGAGTTCAGTTATTATTGCGTGGGACATCAGGGGAACGCAACCTAGACTCAACACGCAAGAATCCTGGCCACCCACATTAAGCAGAAGGAAACTTGATTTCTGGTAGTTCGGGTCAATTACCGCAAACGGAAATACACCATAGACCTTGGACGTCTCGTTCCTAGACCCAGTCGTTTCTTTAAGTCCCATTCGAACGAGCGCTCATAGTAACGGATGCTGCTACTTTCGGAACCCTACTATACCTCATTGCTAAGAAGATTTGCGAGAAAATAATTTTTCAAGCCGGCTACCTTCAAATGTCAGTCTACGCGTGACGAATTGCGGATCTCTGGCTTTATAGGTATAGCTAACAGCGCCGTGCGGCACAAGGGGATGAGATTTTATTATTTAAGGTTGTTGTTTATCGTGTTGCTATACTTGTGAGTTTCAGATCTCTTTTGAAACATGTTTACCTGATAGGTCAGTGCCTGGTTGATCATACACTTAAATATCTGTACAGCGTCTCTTAAATCCTAAAAGATTCAGGTACCGGAAGAAACTTTAATTCTTTTAGTGTCGGTGATATAAAATCATATTTTTCTTCCCTTTCGCCCAATATAATAGTCTAGCGGCGAAGTTCTGAACAAGCTAAAGTTTAGCACTGGTCGATTTGCTACTGCTCGACCACACAGGAGAACAGCTTCGTAAAAACAGGTGAGTTTATTGAAATAAAGAGCTTTGGTTTTGAAAAAAAATTGGCGAATTCCTCTTACCACCGCCAGCTTGCTCATAAGTTGCAAGCTCATTCTCTCTTGAGAAAACTGATCAGTTAAACCAAGTAAGTTGAATAAATATGCCTTTCTTTGGCATCGATTACATTGATGTTTATCCACTGCGATTTGAAAATGGACCTTTTGGCAAAATCGACCGAGATTTAGCATGTCTTAAGCTCACTTTAACTACGGTCAGGTGCGGCCACAGCTTCTGCCGCCCTAGTAGACAACATGGCGACCATCTTGCAGTGCTATTTTGTGTCTATTTTGCTTTATAAAAACGTTCTCGGAATGTTAGCAATAAACAAACTTTACCGCTATTTGCATGTACTTTGAGACTATAGTTCATCTACTGTTTTAGCCACGTGGCGTGACTTTGGGCAGTTTTTATCTAATCGGCCTTTGTGGCCTTACATCTTGAATGTAGTCGGCATTTTAATTTCATTTGAAGTTGAAGAGGAAATAGAGCAGTGCCTTGAACTGCTTTCGCCCCATGGCCAACGGACTCAACCTCAAATTAACTTCCTAGTCAATTGTCAGTTAGTTTAAAAAGGATGCATTCCGCGCCGTGCTTTGTCTTTTTTAGTTGTGTACACGGTGAGTTTTCTTTTTGTTGCTGCAAACTAAAGAATGTTTAGATGAAATTAGGTCTAGACAGAATGAAAAGAGAATTGTCGTCTTAATAAGAATAGTTCAAACAAATAAAATAACAGCAGGTTTGCTTGAAAAAAGAAACTTTCTACAAAGTTAAAATAAATAAATTTATCAAAAGAAGGTATGGAATAATGAAGCCATTGGGGAGAAATTCTCAATCAATTGCCTACTGTGAAATCTCTCACTGAAAATGACCATTTTGATAGCTTTGGTTTGTGATGCGTGTTGCTAATGAAATTGAGAGGATGAACATGCCGGCCGGTTAATAAATTTTGCAAGTTATTAAATTCGCGACAGCAACAAATAAAGTGACAGATAAAATCTCACAGTTAACTTGAACTTAATAATATAAATTCGTGACACAAAGAAGATTGAACGTACGTTTCAATTCGTATTAATTCAGTGTTATGATTCACAGCGTTACGAAAATAATACAGATTCACCACCTTGCTATTCCTCTCCTATGGTTTTAGACCCTTGTTACTTCTTTCTATTATCTTAAAACTAGTCAACAAGCCACAGGATACACGAATTTCAATTTCAATTTTTCATTTTGTATTCCAGCTCCCTATTAAGAACTTATCATAATGCAATCACTATTATTGCTGTAAAACACTTCTTCACTGATATTATAGCCCCATTGCTATGTAAACAAGTAAATTAAATCAGCCGCAATGTAGCCTTTATATAGGATTTCAGCAATTGAAATTGACGCCAAATTTTGCGGACAAAAGCGCAAAGAAAGAGCTGAAGAAAGCGTGTCGCGATTTGATCTGGCCTCAACATCTTCTTTGAGGGCAAGACGCGCAGTTAAAAATGGATAGTTCTTTAAAATTGTGCAATGTTGTTCTGGAAAAGTATTACGAAAGACCTGAAGAATTGGACACTCTGTTTAAGATGATGCTAGTATTAAATGGCTTGTTATCTTTCACCGCAGTTCTGGGAAACTTGAGTATAATTTTCGGGATAAAGAAGGCTTCGTCTATTCCTTCCTCAACGCAGATTCTTCTTAAGTGTTTAGCTGTAACAGATCTTGGCAATGGCGTTCTTGGTCACCCACTTTACTTGGCTGTTATTTCAGGACTTCGACAAAGTTACACCTGCGAAAATAACCACCAAATTCTATTAGCATTTTTTCTGATACAAGCTTCGTTAAGTAATGCCTCGTTCATAACTGTAACCTTCATCGGAGTAGACCGTTTTCTTGCAATCTCCTTGCATCTTAGATACAGTGAGCTAGTGACTCCAAAGCGAGTAGCTACCACAGTGCTCGCATCGTGGATAGTTGTTTTAGCTACCACGTTCATAAGTGCCTTCTGGTTTTTGAATATTGGGGAGATGCTGATGCTTATTAATGGATACATCAGCACTCTTTTACTCAGCATTATATATATTAGACTTTTTTCCGTCGCTCGCCGACACGTAGCAAGTATAAACAGCCAAGCTCAAGTAACAGCGCATCTGTCAAGTATCAGAAAAATGGCCAGAAACAAGAACTTAGCCATCAAAACGTTTTATGTGTTTGTTATATTCTTGCTGTGTTACTGTCCATACTTAATCTGTTTAACAGTGTTGTTACTCAGTTCTCAGCCGAATGCGGCGATAAAGGGAGCCGCACACCTAACGTTGGTTTTATGGATGCTTAATTCATCGTTAAATCCGGTGGTGTTCGGCTGGAAACTAAAAGAAGTTCGTCAAATCGTTAATAATGATTTCAAAAAAATTATTCCTTGTAAATAGAACGACTGAGGTCTTTCATTTAGGGTGCGTTTCAGGATTGGAGTATCGGGATTTGGTTTCTCCAAAATCGAAATCCGGAACATTTTCAGACGGATTTTGCCAAACAGGGTCATTTCTTCTTCGGCGTGGATTTTAATTCATAGACCCTTTCACGGTCTTTTCAGTAACTTTTGACATGGACAAGTTAGGGAAAATCCGCAGGGAACACTGGAAATAGCGCCTTCTAAGCGAACGAAGATATATTTTTTAAATAGCTCTGCCGGCAAAGTTGCGAATTAAAATTTACATTACGTTCGGTGGAGGACAAGTTTGTGGCCCCCACTATACAAACCGACAAACTTTGAGGACCTGTCTACGTTTGTGTTCAACAAATCACTTTCATACTTAGCAATTTTTCTAATTTAAATACACTCTTTTCAGCGGAGTTGACGGATTTTTCCTGACTCGTGTATTGTCAAAAAATGAAAAAAACCGTGGTTATAAGAACTATTTATAGACAGGTCCTGCAAAGAAATCTTTTTTGGGGGGTTTCATGCGCTTGATCAGGAAATCGGAAATGGAAATCTTGTATGTACTTGAATAAACGGAGGTCGGAAGGATAAAAAGCTGAATTTTCGCCCCTGATGAGACGCGGTTTGGTGTAAGATTTTTATTGGAGTACAGTTGAAATCCATTTTAACTATGACAGGGTTTCTTTCTCCCAGGTTTCGTTTCCAAAAACCAAGCCTTTCACGTTTTTCTCAGGGATCTGAACCCTAAAGCTAGTTAAAAATTAAATATTATGATTTTTAAATGGGCATTATATTTCTTTAGGTTCCCTCAGAACAGGATGAAATCGCCCCTCAATAATAATCTAAAGACCTTTTTGCCAAATGTTAGTGATCAATAATGAAGGAAACTTACGAATTTTTTGCGAATTTACTTTGTGTAGCTAAACCGTATAGAGTTTCTGATAAAGAATAAATACATTTCTCTTCTACTTGTGGAGGTAAATGGCACTCGAATAAATGGAGGCTTGAATATGTTAGATCCTGCCATGACTTTTGGATTCATTGATTTGTATTGGAGTGAAGTGAACAGCCGTTTTCACTATCGCGTTAAAGGATCTGAATATCTGACATAAATTTAAAAAAACCTTTCTATGAACTTGTCACTAATTGGCAAAACATTAAGGATTTTCAGAACAAATGGCCACGTGAAAAAAAACCGTGACCCATTGAAACGCTAAGTATCTTTGAATTCGCTAAAGACGGCGAGATCTTTGAGTCCAATTTCAAATCGATCAGTCTATCCTTGTCTAACAATACGTAAATATTCCCGCTACGCTACTTGAGTTAATTTTTTTTTCAAGTTATAATTGCAGAGTAGGAAATCGACAAACTACAGTTCCAGTTACAGCTGCTACAATTCACAGCCATATCACAATTTACGACAAACAAGTATTTACAGTTGTCTAAATCAGACGATCTTATTATATTACGTAAACAATTTCAGCGATAAATGAAGCAGTCGTAAAAAGAAATACCAAGAAAGCGACAAACTTCAGCTTGTCGGTGTTTACTAGTAGGTGGAAAACTATTTTCTTGCTGAATTTTCGACAAAATCGTAAAAACCCACTTGACAAAATCCCCGAAATGTTTGTAAATTGTAAACAAAGTGACGTTTTTAATTTACAAAAAAGTTATTTTTTTCATTTTTATCCAACTGATTTGGTAAATACTAAAAGAACTATCCCGCTAATGGTCGGTGAACAGCGCTAGATATACACCTCTACGCGTCGCGTCTCGGTGTTACACCACTATTCACCTCCCCTTCTGGGGATAGTTGTATACTGATTACTCACAGCTGACGCCGGCGTAAAACAAACTAAGAAAAAAAAACGTCCTTAAAAATGAACCTAACCCTGACAATAGTCCATAAAACAAAGAAAACAATTAAATTATGTTACACCGGGGATGACCCTGAAAACAACAGATTGAAGGATTCTAGTTGTTGAAAACTGTCATCATCGTGCAAATGTCCTGTTTCCCCAGCTCCGGCCAAAAAGCACTGCAGACAAGATTTTCTAAATACATGGCTTTTTTCGAAAATCTCACCGCTAAGTTTTTGTCTGGTACCCAGGAAAAATATTTTCGTGCCTCCAAAAACAAAATGTAGCGGTGAATGTAGCAATGTTTAATAGGGGTCAGGAAAAATCTCTTTTATGTGATAACAAAATACAGTACTCTACTCCGTGCCATAGCCGGCCTAGCCAGCTCCCTCTCCCCTCGCGTGTCTCCATCTTTTGCGCCTGTTCTTTCTTGCTCCCACTTCTTCCAAGCGCCTGCTACGAAGGCTGTCCGTGCCATTGTTAGAGTGATTTCACCTTAGCCGTAAAATTGGCAGTAGGCTATAAATTCGCAGTATTACCCTATTATTTCATTGTTTTCTTTTTGTTTCTCAGCTTGTAACTCAAGTTGGTACTATGTATTACATGATGTTTCACGGGTTAATTACTCACGGATAAAACTCTACTCACAAAGCAAACGCTTCACAAACCAGGATTACATGCTTTACAAATATGACTAATTATTGAAGTGATTGCGGAATATTGAAAGTATGTTTATCTAATAATTCAGTGCTCGACGCAGGAAGTCGAACTTAAGATTTCTCCGCAGAGGTAAGACGGTAACAGTGAAGGAACGGTCCATTATCACATGACTGTGCAGTTCCTGATCGACTGCTTAACATCATCAAGAAGCTTGATCCAAACTTTGTTGCCACTCTTTTTCTTTGCTACACTTGCAATACGGGCATTCATCATGTCGACGGTAAACGTTACGACCATTGTGATGCTCCAAGCAAGAGCTATTAAAAGACTTTGCCGCATGATTAGTGTTTTGTGTCCGCTCTGGGTTGGCTATTTCATCCCTTAGCTTTATAATCTGGCGGTCAAGAAGAGAACGTACAAAACCATTACCACGCTATACCTATGAGTGTTCCTGTACGCGGGAAAGTTTAATTTTATACTATGAAAACAAACCATTTTTAATCAGTCTTTTGCTTCTTGGAATTGCTGGCCTAAACGGAGAGGCTCCGCCCGAATGGGAACCCTTTTTCAGGTATATGAAAGGGTAGGCAATTCGCGAGATGAAGTATATCAAAGGGTAAGAAAATCTGTCATCTATTTAGAAGAGAGTCTTTGTTAAAATGTTTCGAAAAACGCGCATTATCACTGAAATATGTATAACATTACACAAAAACGACAAGCATACTACCTGTTTCAGCGATTTATTTTCTTTCAATAGGTGTGTTGAAGCTGTATCATTTTTCAGTGGAAGGGATACGAAAGGAGCTAGGGGTTGATATCTGAGCGGAGCCTCCCCTAATAAAAGCCTCCCGCCGAGGTTCACTGAGCTCTGTGTTTGTTTGTGATTTAGGTTTTTAGTGAACTGTTTCACAGTATGTTGCTCAAAACACGAAGAAAAAAGACATTGATAGTTAGGAACAAGTTTTGCGACCTCCTTGCGAGATGTTTTGAAATGCTAAAAGTTTTTGCAACAGATCTTCTAATGCAATTAGAGCCGTTAATCTGTCCTTTGTCCCATTAAAGCGGCACGTTCGATATATTAAAACGCTAACATGACTCCGAGGCTTTCCGTTCATTTTTCAATATTTGAATCGGTTTTCTTTGAGCTCAAGTCTCTTGAGACAATGGTGTTGTGAAAGATTTGCAATTTGTCCCTTAAGCCTCGGAGTCATGTTAGAAATTTAATATATCGAGCGTGGGCTATTATTAGTAGAAAAATCTTTCCGCATCCAGAAAAGAAAACGGTAACAATTTTTCAGCCTTGGTAGACAGATTCAGGAGCCTAGACTTCTGACAGATTATATATTTTCGTGTTTGAGAAATCAAATCCGTCAATTGACCTGAAATATTGCCAAACCCTAAGGATCCCCTCCCTTTTTCAACCACTTTTTTGCTGGGCCGAGTGATTCATAGTGGACAGTTTCATTTTGCATACAAAATCATAACTATTAAGAAACGCATAAATGACAGAAATCACATAATGGGGTTGAGAAATTTTTGGTAGGGGACATGTACGAAGTCCAACGCTAACGTTCACATCCTGTTCAAGGCTTCCAGTCCAGAAAGACACCTTGGATTGACGACGCTAGATGAAATTGTACACGCTAGCTGCATAAGACGTAATATTTCGAAACTGAACTATTCATTTCCTAATTGGGCGGTACATACCCATTTAGGCCAAATAAGGGTGTCCCCCGGGAGAAGGTGACCTCGACCAGCTCGACCCTAACTTTATTTCAGTATTACGTTTCTCACCTTTGGCACGAACAACAAAAGCAGCGTAAAAGTAGATACGACATTAAACAATGTTCCAAACAACGCGAATTGAGCGTCAATATTTCTATGGCCAATAACAAACGACAAAGGAACAGTGATCAGTGTCATAATAACAACGTTGTAAACACTCATGCCGATATACTTGGAGTCGTTCAGAGAGGCCAAAGTAACATTTCGTGTTTCCCAGGCAAGAAAAAGCCCAATAACCAGGAAAGGACTTTTCCATATCGCCCAGAACATGTACCACAGGCTCCTGTAATTGAGAGTGCAATTTAGAACTTTGCCGTGAGATATCTCCCGGCCATCTGGGGTTGTTTCCTGCAAAAATATAGTAACAAACTAAAATCACGACCTTTTCTTTTATCACCGCACACTTGATGAAAAATTCCACTATTACTATTCCACTATAAGAGTGAGTCTTTCCATAGTATCAATAGAAACGATTACTAATTTGCTGGAGCAGAAAAAGACAATCGTGTTCGAGTACTGATGATTATTTGCGACTGAAAGTGAGAGATTAACCCTGGCAGTAACATAGAGACAACGTGCTGCCTCCATCGTAGAACAAAGCGGAGGAAGCAGATTTTGAACTCTGTTAGTTTAATTTTGGCTACTGTTGATTGTTGGTGTTTCATAGATGTTTATAGCTAACCTGTAATGATCATTACATTACAAGATCGGTTTTAGATTGACGTTACCCACTTTTCTTCACTTCTGTTCAGGACTTGCGCACTCGATTCGTGAGCCTTAGAAGTTCTTTTTTCTGGCAGATGCAGCTGCTAAACTCCGTTAAATAAATAAATAACTCTCTTTCATTTTCACCCTCTCCGGGACGAGGTTATCAGTTAGATAGTTAAAAACGTTTTTGCAAGCTAACCTCTTTACCCACCAAAGAACACATTCCTCAGCTCTCTGTTTACATATTTTACTTCTTGGCGATATCAAACAGGTTTTGTACATTTTCCTTTCTTGTTCATTTCTTGCTAACTTTACTTACGTACCCTGCCTAAATGTTGCACGAAACTTGTAATAGGATCTGCTATTTCCCAAGCTGTAATGTACACCACATCCAAACAAACAAGGCCAAACACAATGGCCAACAAGTGACGATCGTGAAGCATACCCAGCTGGAAAGATAAAGAGAGAAAAGCAACGATCGTTATCTGAGGGAATAAAATTCAATATGTCTAATTATCATTCGATGCAAATTTTTCTTCTTTTTCATTGGTCGAAAGCTAGCCCACCACGTGGCCTGCAAATAACTGCCTAGAAATAGTGGTCTGCTCATGCACAATGTCGTCCAACCGAGTTTGGCTGCGAACAATATTCTGCCCATGCGTAAATGAAACCACGTTTTTCCCCTCCTTGCGGTCGCTCTTGCGTGAAAATGGCAGATCGTTTTACTGACATTTCAGAGAGTGATTTTCATTTAAAAACAAACTCAGTGACCGAATGATAAAACAATTATTGAACTCGGTCTCGCAAAATATCTTGATTTTTCAGTGATGACTCCACTGACAAATCCTGATATTTTGCTCAACCTCGTCCAATAATTGTTAATTATTCATTGAAAATATTTTCCGATCTGCCAAATTCTTCAGTTCATGATACGAAAGTCGTATGAAATAATTGTTAAATAACCAATAGAAACAGTTTTTATTATGCTTTGGTCTATGTACTTGGTCGATATTACAACCTAGTAGATTTACTTACAATTGAAGACTAACTAAATTAAATGAAAATAATGTGCAAGCTAGGAAGCTAAATGAGCCAGTTGGTTTTCTTGTTAGCTCCCTGAAACCAAACCAACAAAATGAAAACTTGGTTGACTTTGAAGCCTTTCTCTAAGTGGCACTAAGGAAATTAAACTTTAACGTCTCCTCTTTTGGTCCATACCTTGTCTTCGATAATTTACTGACGAACTTTGTTATGTTTTTCACTGACAATTAGTAACATTACAGTGCATGTACCATTAACACGGTAGCGAGAATCAGGTAAAACACTTTTTATACTCCGTCAGGAACTTGAGGTCCTTGAGCAAAACAGGCTAGGATTTCATTTACTTAATTAAATGAAACACAAACTAGGAGGTCACTTTTAAAACTACCTGTTTAGAAAGCTGCTTATTGGTAAAAATTTTGTAAACTCTCCATGTCTTTACAAACATCGTGCCAAAGGCGAGAGTGAAGCTGAGAGAGCACATCCCCCGTCTAACCTATTATAAACAAAATGGGTCAGTTTTTGAACAGTTATAGATGGCGGTATAATAGGTGATTAAGAAGATTGTTATTAATCTTTTCTCGTAAATTAAAAGCTGAGGAAAACCCGGCTAAGCTGATTGCAAACATCCTCTACTGATTTCCTCTGTAAAGATAAAGGAAGAGGTCAACTTTGATACTCTTTTTATATTGCTTTTTAATTACTTTATGACCTCGCATTCCCTGGGGGAGAATGAGTCAATGATCGCGCTGTTTCGAGTGACGTCAGCGCACTCGATCCAATGCAAGCGCAGAAATACTGAGAAAACCAACCTGTCGTAGCTTACGTCCCTTCTCAGTTTAAATCAGAATTGAAAAAAGGGAACAAAGGCAATTCTGATTGGAACTAAAGAAGTTGAATACCGGTTTAACCTGAAACTACAATATTCACCTACCTTACAGATGACAGTATGTGTACCACGTGACTCAACAAATGCCTCTGCTCCGTACAAGAACACACAGCAATAAAACAGCAAACAGCCTATCACAATGACATTGTTGAGCCTAGGCGATGATTGCCTGATTACACTGAAAGAAAGATACCGCATGTATTCGATTAACCCATCTCGAATAACCGCCCCTATATGTAGGCAACGTTAATGAGCTCCCACTCTCCAATAACCGCTCACCTACCTAACCCCGCCCGACCCCCCAAACATGACCTTACTGACAAGGACAATGAAATTGATTAAGTAGTACTGATCAATTTCCCCGAATATACCGAGTTTTCTTAGTATTTTAAAGAAACTTTTCATGGACGGTTACAATTCTGCCTTGGTACATCGCCACGTTTTGTCATTATTTATTGTTTGTTGCCGAATAGACTTACTACTTATTGAAAATATGGGGTCAACCTCGAATAACCACCTACTTTCTAGATCCAAAAACTTTTGATAGGCGCCCCGGTCACTCAATCGAGTAAGAATACGGTAATGCTGTCATCAACTGTTATCCCATAATGACAGACTACAACTGCAGTGACACCTGTTCATAGCAGCTACCTTCTGGGCTTATGAACTGTTGGCCACCTGGTAAAGATAGCCGCTTCATGCAGGATCATAGAAATACTCATTAAGCATTAAGCCGCCTGGTTAGTTCAGTTGGGACAGCACCGGTATGCTGAACGAGAGGTCGCGGATTCAAACCCCGTTCGGACCGACACTCAGGGTCTTTAAATAACTGAGAAGAAAGTGCTGCCTTTGGGAGTGACATCTGCAAAATGTTTTTAGTTAGACTTTCTCGTCTTCTCAGACAATGACTAAAAACCTTAGGTCCCGTCTCACAGCACTTTCACTTGTCTGGTTCTTGAGGGAAGTAAAAGAAAAAGAACCCTCACCACTGTTCGAGAAGAGTTTTTGTATTGAAAGAAAATCGGTATAGCTGTACCGGTTTGAAAAGTGCACTTTCCGTGGGGTGACCGCTATAGCGGGTCATTATATGTGGTACCACTGTCTTCATTTTCTTGTATAATAAAATAGTGGAGCGGATCCCAACCCCGAACACACGAAAAGTCGCCTATAACTGAGAAGACTCAGCAAACTTAATTTTACAAACAAAATAAAAAAGCTCTTGCTGTAGTCTGTATAATCTATATCTGGCAGCAGTGGGGAAAAATTAAACGAGATAAGAATCTTAAGATACTCAAGAATTAATATTCGAAAGTTTTGTCCTACCGTTATTGGAAAATACTATTGGAACTATCTCCCCATTTCTATTCACAATAAATCAACGAAAATCCTGTTCAAAATGGCACTTAAAATATATTGTCTTGCTCAATATTGACTTATGTGCGTGTGTGTGTGCGTGCGCGCGTGTTTGTGTTTTAATGAATAACCAAGCTATAATAGAATAAAGTTAATTTTGTTAAAGGGCCATAATTAGTTTTACTATAATGTGCCCTTCTCCATTCTATAATTTTTTCTTTTTTTTTCTTATGTACACGTAATTTAAACAACCTTGTACTAATTAATATCGTACAACTAATGTATTATCTATAGGATGGAGTAAAATTAAAATACAAATAACAAATTAAGATAAACATGATATTTTAACATGCGTTTTTGGAAAACAGAAAAGGACTGAAGAAAGATGATGTACATGAGAACCCTGAAAATACAGCCTTCTCTTTTCGCTACTCGCCACTCGGCTAGCAGAAGACAGCGAGGGAGAGACGGCTGTATTTGTAGGCTATTGATGAAGGAGACGGGAAAGGACAAGCCCCTCTACGTTACAAGGAATTACTTGTTTATTATATCTTCTTTGAATATTTGTATATGTCATCAGGGACGTTGAGTACGTGCCCCTGCGGTAGAATATGGAAGTATTTGATTTTCTATCACGATCTTTGCTTCTTCAAGAATGTAGTTACCTGTGAAACCTGAAGTGATAGTTGACAAAAAGTAGTCCAAAAGCTGTGAGCAGCCCTGTTGCAGCCACGGAACTCATCACATAAAACAGCTTCAAGTTTGTCTTGATTAAACGTTCGTTTAAAGGATCCTTGTCTTTGGGAGGTTTTCCATCTGAAGAAGATATTAATTGAGTTTTCACAACAAAATGTCACTATTGTTTATTCGCAAATCATCAGCAGCATCCTCGAAGTAATAACCATTAGCATATTCTCACTTTCATTATTATAACAAGTAAGATCGTATCAGGCCATTATAACAGTCATCTAGTAGGAGCGCGGTATTTTCAGTACGGAAATGACCTGACTTATTTTGTAAGTTATCACAAAGAAGTATGGCTTCGCCTTCACGACGCAAGTGGTCGATCAATAGTTATCTTAATAAAATTTAGTGGTACCCGGGATACATAGATAGAGTAGATGTGTCTAGGACTATAAGCCCTTAAAATCCTTAATTGAACTTGGCGTGCATGTTTGCACCAGTCTGGAACACAATGCATGGACAGAATTGAACTTTGAACACAAGACAGGCCTAAACTAAGATTTCCTATTTTCCGAAACAAAATTTCGACTAAAGGCAAGAAGGCGACCTAGATGTGCCTGAGTTCCCACAGGCCCCAATTATTCCAAGGCTGGATAATAACACTTTCCACTGAATAAATCTCTATCCAGTGGATAAATGACGCGATGGCTTTTTTAGCGGAGCCTCCATAATTAAGAGAAAATGGAACTGACTATCGATGCGAGAAAATTTGGTTATGACGTCACCGTACGTCCGTCTGTACGTACGTACGTACGTTCTTTCCAGGTAGGGGTAAGTAGAAACAAATTCATCCCCTCTCCTTAAGAGAGTTTTGGTCCCTATTGTTTCAAAAGGCTTTAGAAATGATTGACAGATCAGAGTCTATCTACTGAGTAATAATAATAATAATGAACTTTATTAAAGTCTCATGTCTTATGGCTCAGCCACAGTGCCTTACTAATTGGGGAGAATGTTTGGTGGATTTTAGCGGCCGACCGTTTGACTTTTGAGGGGGTTATGGGTGATTTTAGAAAAAAAACATATCCCGCAGACTGATTTCGAAAAAACATCCAGCACTGACAAAAATATCACTCATGGCGTATAATGCTGAAGAAAAACTTTAGACCGTTATATGTTATGTTATGTTATGTTATATTGATCACAAAGTTGACGTTACTCCGCCATACCTGGCCATTTGAAGTTCTTTTTACGGAATATGGTGAGTTCTCCCTTACTTAAGTTGTGACTTTCGGGATCAAAGTAACCCACTTTGACTTCTTTATCTCCTAAAAAAGTTATAATACGATACTTACTTTAATTTATCAGCAGCAGAGTCTAAATTTACTTGAGTTTTCAAACAAATGACTTAATTTACTAAATTTACTTGAGTTTTCAAACAAATGACTTAATTTGTTAAGTGTGATTTTTACAGTCTAAAGTTCTTTATTGAAGGCTTAAGTTACCTTGAAACTGTTTAATCCAAATCATGTTAATTCTTTCTTGGTTTTCATTGAACTTTATGAAACCCTGAAACCAAACCGACTGGTTAACACTGTGACCATAAACTTAACAAGTAATGATGGTTGCTTGGAATGGTTCAGAATGCTTACTAGAACTTGGTATAAATAATACATGAAAACAGTCCATGAAGATAGGGACAGTGCACACCTTGTATTTTTTTTCAAGGTGAATAATGACATTTATTTAATAACTATGAATTTGGCCCGCTGAGGCTTTTAGTCAGTTTAAAAAATTTTCTGTTTGGTTGCTTATGAGCAAACAAAAGGGAATGTTATTAGCGAAGAAAGAGTTACTTAATCCTATCATAATGATACGAAGAGTAAAGGAAAATTCAATTCCCAGGTTGGAAATACTTATTATACACAAGCTTTCGATTCCATAGCGGAATCTTTAGCAAATAGCAATGGCGTTCCAAAGTTAATGCTTGTTTAATAGGTCTTTTACCCCGAAAAATTCCCACTCAAAACCGGCATTTCAGATATTAAAGAACAGACAAAATAGGAGAACGACACGTACAAAACCACATTCCTTACTTAAAAAGGCGAATTTTTCGCCCTTGAATTATTGGTCTTAGGATCTAAGGAATATCACAGATATATTAGAGAAACATAAACAAAGCCATGCGTACCGAGATTCCACTCAAGTTTGTTCGTGAGAGCACACTGTGTAATTCCTGTTTAATGCTAGCACTCTTGTACGAGAAGTTATCAAGAGACATGTTCTTTTCTTTTAGCTGCATCACAGTTTTCTCCAGAGCCGAGGCTAGTACCCAGGCCGAGTCATATCCAAAGACAGCATAGGAGTTGTTGGGGAAGGAGTAATTTTGAAGCTCTGCTTCATACATCGTTAAAAACTCGTCTTCTGTCTAAAGTGAACGAATGATACGAAAATTAAAGGAATCATAACTTGTACTCATTCATGTCATCGGGACTTGCCGTAACAAGAAGATTCCCACTTTACGATCCTACATTCGTCTCTTCCATTCATAGATGGGGCAGTGCGTGTCTTCCACCAGTTGGGAAATAAACAGCTCACACTTTTTAATTTGTCGTTATCATCATTTGTTTGTTTGTTTTGTTTTGTTTTTGTTTTTGTTTTTTTTTTGAGTGGCCTTTCTTCAAACCTTGAAGAATATGCCTTGAATACCAAAAAACTGCCGACAAAGTGTCGGGAACCTTTCAAACCTTTAAATGTTAGAAGACACTAGAAATTGATGAGAAACGTTCGCATAGACCGCGTAAATCTCTTTCGGAAACTTGCATAACAAATTCCAATTGCTGCTTATTAAACAGAATAAATGAGACTCGTGGATGACAGCTTGTAGATGTGTAGCTCATTGCTTAGTTGAAGATCGGAGGTGAAAACCTTAATCGCGGGTGACAGCTGCTGTAATCACATGTATGGTGGTAAAAATTAAAAAGGTCTTACCAGGCCACTGAGGGTGTTAACTGTGTTATTTATATAACCTTCTTGAACTGCAAGAAAGTTGCTCGCCACGCCTTGAATTTTCTCCACCGGGCAGCCTGAGAGATCACTAACGTTCCACCAGTCTTTACTGTACCATCCAGGGATGATCCATTGAATATGAGATCCGAAAAAATTGTGACGATGAGCCTTTTAGACAAAACAAAAATGTATTGGTTACCACACAGCAAAATGTACAAAGGCCCGAGTTAAAACCTCTAAATAGTAACTCTGAGGAGATGATCTATTTATGGGACACAGAGGGATATGTGAATTTCACCAAAGTTATTTTTAGATCGATTAATCGGAAGTTGGTGTCCGGAATGGTCGGCAAACTTTCATTAGGGCCACTTATACGAGGAAAAATAAGACGCGTCTTACATAAGACGCGTCTTAAATATGACGCGAAATTTCCGTATAAACGGCACATTTCGTCTAAAATAAGACGCGGCTTTGCTAAGACGCGTCTTATTAGATAAGACATGCTCGTATAAATGGTACAGTTCGCGTCTTATTTAAGACGCGTCTTATGTAGGACGCGTCTTATTTTTCCTCGTATAAATGGCCCTATTAATATTATAAGAAACAAGGGCTTCGAAGAAGTGCGGCTAAACTAATTCAGTAACTATTTTAATAAAGACTCTAGCACTTTGTTCTTAGAGACAGAAAAGCTTGACAAGTTTGTAACAGATGCAGGAAGACAGTTCCAGGTTCTAGGTCCTTGGTAGAGAATTGTGAATTTCTTGATGTTCCACTACGACAGGAATGCACGCGATAATTACTAGCTGTTCTGGATAAAATACCGATTGATCTAGCGATTCGTTTACAGACAAAGTTTATGTGATATTTATGTGATATGTTTATTTGTCCCCCTTGGTGTTTCGCTATTACAGTATTATTCATTTTTTTGCTTTGAGGCAGTCGCGCGTGAACTTGATAAGTTTCAAATAAACTGTTAAAATATGCGGACGACCCAGGAATTGTACTTCCGTTACAACCTCTAAAAAAGACTTCAGTGAAATTCACATATCCCGGCCGAGGCCCTAAGATTCCCTTTCTGTCCCATGCATTATTCTGTATTCTGTATTGTTATTACTGAAGACACTATCTCTTCTGGATAACTGCCTTCTGGATAACAGCCTCTTAAATCAGCTAGATTCTTTACATCATACGAAAGCCGAACTACGCTAAAAATATGATAATTACGATAAAAAAAAATAAACCATGTTTTCTAGAGGACCATGTACAATGTACATGCGCCATATTTATTCCATCAAAAAATAGGACAAAAAATGCATTTTACTTGAGTGTCAATGTGTTTGGCACTAATTGAAGACTCTCCTTCAGTGTGGACGGGACCAACATTTTACGTCATCATCCGAGCCACGCGAAGGTCCAGCCGTTTGTAGGGCAAAGGAAGAACCTTCATTTCTCCGTTATTTAAAGACCATCAGTAATGGCCCGGCCTAGGGAATCGAACCGTCAACCTCCCACTCTGTCACGAGCTCTACCGACTGAATTGAATTTCTTTAACAAAACGCTTTGACTTTAAGTTTAGTTCATTATAATAGCATTACATACCTCACACATGACCATTCTCGATTTGTCCTCGTACATCAAGATGACAATAATACGAGCTCCTCTATCCTGTGAGAGAAAACATGGATAAGTTTGCAACTTCTTTGTTCTCAAAAAAAGGACGAATTAATTAATAGATTCTAACTCATCGTGTCTTGAAAAAGAAGTTTTCTTTAAGAAGAAGGAACTTTTTTCTGCTCAGCGCCAGGTGGTGTTTCGCTTAACATTTTGCACTAGCTTTCGCCCTGAAAATACAATGATGATCTCAGCGCGTCAAAACCCTCTCACGGCTACACCGCACGCTTACGCTCCTCCCCTACAGGAGAGTCATTTTTAGATCTTTCAGGCTAGTAAAACTCACAAAAAGGGGTAACAAATGCTGTCAGCAATTTTTGGCCTTCTTCATTGATTCACAATATATCTACCCAGCGTCCTGCTGGTAGCGTCAAACAAAAAACTAAAAAAATAAGCTTTTATAGTTGTTAAGTGTGTTAGATTTCTTTCTCTACTATTAAAGATGAGCGTTTTAGTATGGTGTTGCTGGCTGAAGATGAAACATACGTCCAGCGGTCCGGTTTATAGTCTTAACAGTCTTCTGTTCAAGAACGAAAATTTTCGCCTATTTCTTCATTTCTCAGGGGCCTGTTGTTAAAAAAGCAACACTCCCTGCCACGTATTACACAACTTCAGTTTTTCCAAAGATTCTCTTAAATATTCTCCTGCAAGTCAAAATATGACTTGAACTCGGGTCTAGAATCCATTTACACAAAGGACACCTAAAAAGGACTACTGTGCTCACAATGGTATCAATTTGATAGAAAATTCACCATTTTCACCCTCCTTGAATTTGCTCCTTGACATTTACGCCTCGTTTCCAGAAATCAAAACGGCCTTTAAATATTTTTTCAAGGACCCGACACCTTGCCAGAACTGTCCATGACCATACCTGCTCAAGACTGCCAGCGGTAAATGCTTTTAGAAACTGAGATGAGGCTGCAATGATGTATAGAAGTAGAAGAAAGCTAGTTTGAGAGAATTTGACTGTAATTTTAAAATGACAGGCGAATCATGAGAAATATAGGACGGTTTAAAGACGGAACTTCCGATCCACCCTCGTACTTTTAATACCTTAAGATCAGTTATGACGTTATCTGGATCCTTGACAAAGCTGTTTGCAGTAATGACGGATATCCCTTCGTCTTTTAACAGTGTCTGGAGACGCTCGTTCACCTGATATAAAACAGAGAACAAAGTGGATTTCTCGTTACTCTAAAATCAATGTAAAAATTGGCGCCGAGTCAGTTATAAACAAGTAAAATCTAGACGACTTTTTTGTTTCTTTTACTCTCTATGAGTAGTGGCCTAGCATGTGTAGTTTTTTATCTTATTAGGCTGATTTAGCAACAGGACGTGAACGTCATTTGACGACGGGAAAGCGCGCGGAAAGGATTAAACTCGACTTCCGGTGCCCAATTGGTCGCTCTGCCATTGGTCAACCCAGTTGTTTGATTTGCGCGCGCCGTCTTCAACTGACGTTCCCGTTCTGTTGCTAAATCAGCTTATTGCCCAGTCTCAAAACTTCTAGAATAGGGAAGATGAGATATTACAGAGACTGCGTGTCAACTTACGTCGTTGAAGAGATCCTCGTCCTGTTTTACAATTGCAATTCGCTTCCAGTTGAATCTGTGCATAAGTGAAACAGCAGCTTTGTACAGAGTGAATTCTGGGCCGTTAACCCGGAAGAATAACGGATATCGACGTTTATCAGAAAGACTAGAAGAGGCGGCACTGAATCCCAACCGAAATGACAATGAATTTGGTGTAATGTATGTGTTAAGTATTTTCCCTTAGTTTTTCACTAATTAACCCTATGGCATTGTAAGTCCTACCTTAGCTGTTTTAGGCTCTAAGATAGTGGGGTTTGGCGCGAAAGAGAGGGGAAGACGCGAAAGTGAAAGGTACGCGAAAAGGGGGGCGAGGCGTTGTTTCTTCATGTTCGCGCTTTCTCAATCCCCGCGGACCCGACTATCTTGGAGCCTGGAACAGGCTAGTCCTACCTTGATTTATATTAACAAAGGTCTTAGTGGACAATCAAACAAGGTCTTTTAAGGTGTTTCCATACAGTTCTTCAGAGGCCATACCGATTTTTTTAAATCGCCTTAAAAGTGATTTTGTCCTTGTCCGATCGGTATAAAAAAAATTTAACCACTGACTGACTTTGGATTTAAGTTTGTCAAAATGCAGTTTTAAGTAAAATCGATATTATTATGACAACAATCAACAAAAACCTTTGCATAACGATAGACCTGATACTGAAAATCCGACACCAGGAACTTAGAGTGAGGTATTTAGCAAAAATAACATCCGTGAAAATCTTAAGTTGCTCTGTAGAAAACATGGCTTCACACTTGTTGACAGAGTGTATTACTTGAAGTAAAAGCGGTCAATCTCTCTGTTCATTAGAATCTTTGTACCGCTGCACGTGCACATAGCTTCCATTTCCTATTGGTTAAGTGTGTTCTCAAGGGTGGTGTAGCCCACGTTTGGCGGCGAACATCGGCTTCTTTGAACTACGAACGTTTCCATGGTCACCAAGTAAAGTTGAAGTAGGCACATTTTACCACTTAACGCTCATTAAGCCTCATTCGGCAATTGCGCGGCTGTTTTGTGGCTGTAATGTATATAATTGTGAAATGTAGATAATTGTAAGTATGTCTGTTATTGCGGTTGTTTAGAACTTTGTAATTATCTTCTTTTTTAAGTAGTTCTTTGTAATTATAGTAATAAATGTCTTGAATAAAAAAAAAAATAAAAATAAAAATAAAAAAAAATAAAAAAAAAATAGTGTGAAGCCAACAATTGTTAATGTTCTACACTCAAAAGATGCAATAAACTTCATACCGAAATGTACTATAGTCATGGAGGAAGGCATGGTGCACATTAATTTGGAATAATTTTGAATTTGAAATATTAGCATAAACAGGATTTTTGGGTTCGTAGGCTGGGTTCTTCTTGAAACTTCAAGATGATGCAGTGAATCAATCTTAATGAAGATTTCACGCATTGTTATATACGTCATGAGGATATACCGATGGGACAAGAATAAAATCACATTAAAGGCTATCGAAAACTATCGGTATGGTCTCCGAAAAACTGTATCGAAACACCTTAAAAACAAAATAAACAAAAACATGATGACTATGTTTAAAAACCGGTCTTAGGCTCGTTTCAAACGTCGGTCTACTGCCGTGCCGAACTCAATTGATTGAATTAAATTCGACTTTAGCACGGCAGTAGTGCGACGTTTGAAACCAAGTCGTGTTACCACCGTGCCGAGCCCAATTCATAAATTATAAATACATTAGAAACATATTCAAAAGTTTGCTAAACCGTTTCTTTATTTTTGTGTTTTGTTTTCGGCAACAGCCATTCTATTCGACTGAATTAATTTCGACATCTGAAACCAACTCGTGCTAGTGTTGTGCTGCAGTCGAGCTGCACACCAGTCGACCCAGCTTAGCAGGGCTGTAGCACGACGTTTGAAACAGGCCTTAGCTTAGATAATTGCGTAAAAACGTTAAGCGGTTGGCCTCGTCTCCTTGTCAAAAAAAAAACCGCGCTGTCCAGAACGAATTTGGAAATGGGACAGTGTACCTTGGTGAGCCAAAGGGAAAACAATGGAGAACATTTGCTGGAGGTCGTGACTATTCTCACAAGGGAACTTAAGCACCAGACGTTCTTGGTATCGCGGACGCCAACCGGAAGTATTATTGCAGCATGACTGCTACTGCGCATGTAAAGAAGTTCTTGGTCTGCGGTCACGGACTTCAAAACGCGAGTTCTCAGGTTGAAACCAGAGGTTCAGAGACGTGAGTATGAAGACAGTTAAAATTGTTTACATTTGATATCCAATATAACAGTTTTCAATCCTTGTAGGTTCTTTTGTCATGTTAGAACTTTAAAAGCGTGGTAAACGTAGACATTTTCAACTGAATTATTCTGTCGGCATTCGTGAAGGTTTCACGTTGGTTTGCTTAATGATTTGCATTTGGCGCGTAAACCGCGTCCCCGATCCAGTTGTGCGCGGCCAGCCATGCCGTTCGTGAATCAAGAACATCTGGTGCTTAAGTTCCCTACTTTTACCACTACGTGAACCTTTCCCCTTTATAAAGTGATTTACCCAAGACTACAATGTCCCGACCAAGCCACCTCCTAAAAATGGAAACTTCTCTTGTTAACTGGGTCTCTGGGCCAAATCTCTTCATTGGGTGTTGTAGCCGTCTGAAACCAGCTTGATCAAAATTCTCGACAAATTGACAGTAATTATAAATTGACACCAGTAAAAGGCTATTGCATGAGACAAACCTAATCTTTCTCGCAGCCACTTTTGTCTCGTTACGCAAGGCTAAGGAGGAACGTTGCGTGACGAGACAAAAACGACTGCAAAGGAGACTAGTGACAAACCTGAATCAAGTTCCAAAAGTGTGAGGCAGCCGCCACAAGCACAGCTGAGATAGAACATCCGGGACCTATCAATGCTACTTTGGTAGGTGGTTTCCGTAGCTGCTCAACGAGGGCTTTGATGGCGTAGGCATCTGAACACTAATACAAATATTATATACTAATACAATGCTTATATATAACGATTATCATAACGTCTCTAAGAGCTGTACAATTCTAATGGCCAAGTTTTAAATCAAGAACCTACTAATAATTAATTGCAATCCTATACCTTTCGGCCACCACTGCTCTAAGCTTTTTGTCATTACTTGTGAGAGTGAGGTGAGATGAGACACCGATTCATGAAAAACCTGTATGAGGCACACCTTCCATTTTTGAATCTCTCATGATACTAAAACAAATTGATCTTTATTGTAAAACCATTTTAACACAATACACATAGATAAAAAATATATCATGATATAATTTTTGGGGGGTATCGGAATAAATATCACGTGATAATGATGTCACATTAGTTTTGGCTCTAAATAGAATTTCAGCCCTTATCGGCATTTTCTTTGGAAATGCATTACGGTACGTGTACTTTGGTTGCTTGTCTTCTGCTGTGCGAAGTTTCACTAAAATCTATAAGAGAAATTACGACAAATATTTGAATTTCTACAAATAGGGTATAAATTATGCAAATTCCTAGGCAGTAAGTCCTGTCTTCAGTTCATGCACATTTCTTACCCTTTTTATAGAAATGCCAAGATATCTCGAAATTTCTTTTATACATTTCTGTGAAACTTCGTACAGCAGAAGACAAGCACCCAAAGTACACGTCCTGTAATGTATTTTCAAAGAAGATGACGATAAGAGCTGAAATTCGATTTAGAACCAAAACTATTGTGACGTAATTGTCCAAAAAATAAAGTTATAACAAATTTTCATCTATGTGTAATACATATGTTAAAATGGTTTTACAATAAAGATAAATCTGTCCAAGTATGAGAGATTCAAAAATTGGAAGTTGTCGCTACCAAAATAATGCCCCTGGACAAAGCAAAATGACAAAGTAGAAGACGACTTCGGCGAAACAACTGTGTGAAAAAATTGGTTCCAAAAGCTGTAATGTTGCAATTTCTAATAATCATCGCACTTTGTAATACCAAATCCATCGCACATACATCGCACTTTGAAACACCAGGTCGACAAATTTTAGTAAAACATGTATCATTTTGTAATAAAAAAAAACTGTCGCAATTTGGGTGGATGATTTAATAAACAGTTAGCAAGGATACGTATGAAGGCATTTCAATGGAATCACCTAGAACTGATATCTGGACCAGAGGAGAGCCTGAGATTTGCCGGGTTTCAAACCAGGTGACTAAAATTGGGGCTTTTCCTCTTGGTTCCCGGAAATCAATGCCTGGCTAACGGCTCAAATGGTGTTGCGTTCACACCTTGACTAACATATATGTGACTTTGTATATAGTTGCTACATTTCGCCTTGTCAGACGCCATTTTGATACATGATCTTAGCATCGAGTACAAAGCAGAGGACGTCCTCAGAATTAACTAACAAAAACGGTGTGTGCACAGGGACCCGACGCCCACTTTTGTTCCCAAGTACAAGGACTCGAACTTGTACTCGGGCACCGGCACCGAGTACAAAGTAGGTTAACATCCATCGAGCTACATGTTTTACTTATTCTTTCGTTTTTTCCAATCAGTTAAAGTCAGAAATTCAGTTATTTCGTCATCGAGTAGCAGTGTACACCATTTCAGTTTTAGTTCAGTGTGGCCCAAGCAGCCTACAATTTTAGTTTTCAATCAAATATGGCATTGATCAACCTCCTTTCCAAATATACCATCGAATCGATGGCATATTGCTCGCATCTTCCGAATAAAATATGGTAAACGCCATCATACAAAGTGGGATGCGGTTTATTACAAATTACGACAGGGCTACTACAAAGCGAAATTATCACTTCAAAGTTCGACAGTACAAATGAAGTAGAGATACTTTGCAAACTATAATAACCGACCTTATCAATCATTAGCTATTTTAAGCCGGTTTAATTTCCTCTTTTGCCTCAAGTTATCCAGCTTCTTACTAGCAATTTTTTTTTGCTAGCAGCTTTTTGGCTATTTTATAACAGATCTTTCTAACATGTGTGGCAAAGTAACTGTCTCGAAGTACGGTACTCGTTTACTCAAGTCTACTTTCATGGATTACTGGAACCTATTCACTAATCCCACGTAAAAATAGATAAAGTCGTGGCCATAATTAAGGTTTTACATGTCTGATTCTTGTCCGATATTTTTAATGAACTTTCGCCATCAATCTCTCCCCAAAATTATTTACATGCAAAATGGTAGATCATTAGGTATTCAAATAAAAATCGACTGTTCACACCCGGTTTTAGCCACTTTCATTTATTTTCGTTCCCATCCAGATCCTATCCTATCGATTTTTAATACTCAAATTATGAAAATAAAACTTCGTTCAGTTTGGTTCCTGATCCGAGCAAAAACGATCTGTACATTCCTTTTCATAAATATGCATCATCATGATTGAAATTTCGTCTTGTGCAAAACATGAGAACTCTTGGAGCAGTAATTTATCTCACTCCCAAAAATTAAAACGAGAAAAAAAAACGAAAGACAAAAAGTGAGGTGTTGATTGAATAATCCTTACATTCGTCAAGTTGGAAAGAAGCTCTCTTTCATTACCCTGGCCAAAAAATTCTGAGTTAATAAAGGTTTGTAATTTTAAAGAAAGGGTGAGTGAACTACGTATTGAAACAAGACACTGACTTATAATCCCGTGAATTAACTCGAAACAGACTTGCCGAGCGTGTCAGCCAAAGATTGTGTTCCTGGATATAGCGGCACGAGCCATGACATGTCTTCAACCAGTAGAGACGCAACCGAGGGTTAAAAGCTTTTATTATTCATTCAAAATATTTCCCCGATTCTGATTGGCTAATAGCACACGCTTAATTCACCATAACCAGTTACTGATGACCAAATTTGGAAGAAATTTGACTTTAACGAGGAAATGATGTCAAAAATGCAGCGTTTTCGCAGGTTAAGGCACGTTAACCGAGGAGACCTGGGGACGAGGTTGAGTTGTTTTGGTTGTGAACTTGAAAAAATGGCGGACATTTCACTCGTTTCAAGAGTAAGAACTAGGCGAAAAAATAGCTAAAAACCTGGCAAGAACAGCAAGAAGGCAACTCGAAGGGCGACATCTGCTATTTGGAGAATATTTGCGGAGCTGGAGATAACTAAACATACACTATCGAAGATGAACTGAACATCGATGGATCGATGGAGGTAAGCATGTTTTAGCCATGTTTTTAAACTAGGAATTATTTTGAATGAATAATAAAACAGTTATTGAATTCGGCTTTCGTATCATATGAAGAATTATGGAGATCTCGGAGGGTATTATCCGCCTCGGCCTACGGGCTCGACGGATAACATCCTCCTCGATCTCCATAATTCTTCATAAGATACTCAGCCTCATTCGTTAACTGTTAATTAATTTCTATAGTTTACCTTACAGTTGGGGAGCTTAAGCAACGACGATGGCGACGGCACCAAGAACGGCAACAAAGCAAAAGGATATTAGCAAAACAACAACTTTGCACTGACGTGCAACACGTTTTTTTTTTTGTACATTTTTTTGCCGTCGTTGCACAACAACAACATGAAAGTGCCTAATTTCACGTTTTGTCGAGGACGGGAACACAAGACAGCAACTTTCTTTTTCTTTTCTTGAACTTTGATACAGTCCTTTAGAATTCAACTCCAAAAAAATTCGCCAACATTTGACGAATTAAACGAGATGGAATAAGCCCTTTAAAGTTTGAGGCAGCGCGAAATTTACTTTTTAAGTGACGTTTTCGTTGGCTGTCCCCGTAGTTGTTGCTTAAGCTCCATATTACGGTTACGGCAACGGCCCTGTTATGATATTTAAGTTCTTGAAAAATTGAAACATTCCAAATCGTTAGAGGAAAGTATGGAAGCTATGATACTTGGCACAACTTATAACTCAATAAGGTGAAACAAATTACTCGATCTCACATCTTCCTGTTTGACACTTTGTTTTCAATTGTTTTCTTTTTTACCTTGTTTTTTCTGTTAGATATTTAGCCGAAATAGGCTTACCTTTGTATCCTTCCAATGTATCTGAATGGTATGATTTGGTAAAATATCTGTCCTGTTGTTGATCTGCTTTATTGCTAGGTCAATAGCAGGCTGTACGCCAGCGCTATTCCATCCTTTGTGCGAGGTATTTACTTCAATAAAGCCTCCTATATGCAATACAGTCTTCTGCGAGGAGACCGCAGCACTCATGGAAATAATTATAGAGACCTTGAAAAACAATACCTGCAATTCCATTAGCTAAGCCTCAGTGAAAGCCGCTACTTTTTTAGTTATTCACTCATTTGTACTTGTATGTTGAACGTGTATGCTGAATTACGTCGACAAACCGTCCTCATTTCTCGCCAGCTGTTTGGTTTGGAGTAGATAGGATTAACATAAATTTCCCTTTTAACCTGGCAGCGTTTACAGACACGGTTTTCATAAGCTACAGTTCTTCTTCTATCCTATAATTACACAGCTGCAACACAGGCTGGTCCCTAAAAACGATGGCAAAACTAGTTTTCAGTGTGGGGCGGCCAACAGCGGTCAAAAACTACCGTGTGGCGAGAATTTTATCACCGAGCAAAGAAAGACATTTAGACAGAATCCATCAGGAAATTGAGTAATTTTAATTTTCAGTGGACAAAAACTTTGTACCAGAATAATTTAAACAATATTGCAACCTTTTTTGCATTTTTAAAGGGCTAAAGATGTAATTAGTCAACTGAAATAACACCAAAGAAAATTTCTCATGGGAATCCGAGAAAATGAATGTCAAATTTCACAAGAATTGTGAAAACAGGTAAAATTTATGCGGCTATATATCTATATTGTTGCTGCGATTTAGACCTACAGGTAAAATTCTGAAAATTTCATGTGTAACATATCATTTTATGAAATTTGACATTTATTTTCTGGGGCTCCCATAAGAAACTTTCTTTGATGTTATTACAGACGACTAATTACATCTTTAGCGTTTGAAAAATGTAAAAAAGAAACCGATATTGTTTAAATTATTCTGGTACAAGGTTTTTGTCCACTGAAAATTGAAATTACTAAATTTTCTGGTGGACTCCGTCTTCCCGAGCTGCCAATCACGCAAAAAGCATCTTGACACAAAACAATTAATGTAACACCAATCTCCTATACGACACGCTTTTTTTTTTACTTGTCGACGAAGACCTCTTTTAAACTATTAGGTTTTTTCCTCTGGAATTTAAAAAGTAAAACATGGCCAGTGTTTTTCTTAAACACCAAAAGTTAAACTGCCTGCCATTACTCTTTTCGACACTTTTTTTCTGTTCTTTTTTTTTTAATATCCTTTTTTCCCCAATTGTAAATAAGACGACTTGTACACAATATAATTTGACAAAGTATTTTATTTAACAATTAGTTCATACGTCAGCGTGCGTATGTCGAGATATTAAGCATGCGGGAAGTCTGGAAAGCCACAGCATAGCAAGTACTGCATTAATGCGCGAACGCGGTCGCTAAGCTTGAATATTCACGTCGCGTATTAAATCTGGTAGTTTGCGGTCATATCGAAGCGTAAAGGTCAACAGTGGTTGTTGATGAGCGAGCAATTATTGTGCAGTTGCGATGGTTCTTGTGGAGCCAGCGAGCAAGAAGCGGGAGCACACGTTACCTGCAGATTAGCCGATGGCAATTTGGAGCGGATTCGTCGATTATTCTCGAATTTATAGCGCTTCGTGTGAAGGCGCGTGGAGATGGTCCGTTTGTTTTGTAGC
>NC_133211.1:25048952-25063952 GCF_958299795.1 Porites lutea | reverse complement strand
TAAGTGCTCTTTTAAAGGAAAAAGGTGAGGAAGCGTTGATGATGTTGGCGTTTAAGGTAGTGTAAAATTTAGGTCCTTGATAAAAAACGGAAAATTGTTTGGTTCGAGTACGAGAGAAAGGCAGACGAAATTTACACGAGTTTCTTGTATTATACGAATGAATTTGACTTTGTAAAGTAAATTTACAATGAAATTTTAAAGGTAGAGTATGGTTTTGATAGGAGTACATGAATAAGCCTAGTTGTGTTAAGTATATATCATCATGAAATTTTAAGATACCAAGATTTTGAAAGATTGGATCAGTATGTGCATCGAAAGTGATTTTAGCTATAGTTCTGATCACCCGTTTCTGTAAAATCTCAAGACGAATAAGGTTAGTTCTGTAAGTGGAGGCCCAAACTAAGTTGCAGTAAAAAAAAGTATGGATAGACTAAAGAAAAATATGGTGTTCGTAAGGTTTTCGTAGATAAATAGAAACTGGATTTACGAATAATTCCTGTACATTTAGAAACTTTATTGGCGACGTGTGAGATTTCAGATTTCCAATTTAAATTTTCATCCATGATTACTCCCAAGAAAACTGTTTCTTTTACTTGATCAATTTTTTGACAATTAATTAAAAGTTAAATAGTTTGATTTGTACGCTTTTGGCATGATTTAAATACAATGAATTTGGTTTTTTTCAAGTTTAATGAAAGCCTGTTAGCTCTAAACCATAATGACAACTTATTTAGCTCAGCGTTCAGTATATTAGTCAGGCAGTCTTTATCCTTGTGAGACACAAAAACGTTTGTATCATCGGCAAATAATATCAGTTGTAATATTGTTGACGTGTTGATTATATCGTTGATGTAGAGCAGAAGAAACAAAGGCCCTAGTATTGAACCTTGGGGAACGCCACAAATTAGCATTAGCATATTAGCGCAAGACGAAACATAACTATTGTATTCTACAAATTGAAGTCTGTTGGAAAAATAGCTCTTTATCCATTTCAGAGCCAAGCCACGTATACCATAGTGTTCAAGTTTATCAAATAAGATGGAATGATTGACTGTATCGAAAGCTTTAGAGAGATCTAAAAAACACCAACCGCTAATTCACCACGATCAATAGCAGAAGAAATTTTCTCATGCAAATCAATCAATGCAAGCGTCGTAGAGTGGATTTTCCTGAAGCCGAACTGGTTATCACAGAGAATATGTAAATTAGTTAAATAATCATACAAGCGATTATAGATGATTCTCTCTAGAAATTTTAAAAAGCTTGGTAGAACCGAGACAGGCCTATAGTTGGTGAATAGTGACTGGTCATCAGCTTTAAACAGTGGTACCACACGAGCTATTTTCATTTGATCTGGTACAACGCCATGAACGATCGATAAGTTCATAATGTGAGCCAGAGGTCCCGAAATGATTTGAATGGATTACTTAATTATAGACATTGGAATATTATCGTATCCAGCCGCTTTCCCGGAAGCAAAGGATTGAGCAATGGTAATAATTTCATCCTCTGTTGTTGGGCTTTAAATTGTGATAGTTTAAAGTTAAAAGGGTCTACTTACACCAGCAGATGTCACGCATTTGACAAGGAGGTCTGTAAATCGCCTTGTCCTTACATAAAAACAAAAAATCTTTATCCTCCGCGATGGACCAAGTGTTTCTTTTAACCTTTAACTGCGTGCTCATTGTATTTGAGCGAAGAGAAAACTAAAGCAGAATAGACAAGGAAACGAAAACGCGTTGTAATTTGTAAACAATTTTTCCCCGCCAGTGGCCTGCCAGTTTACCGCATGGCAAGCGATAATTTTCCCGCCAAAAATTAACGCATGCGTACTATGCGTTCGCGTCTTATGCAAGACCATTCTCGTCCCCAGAGCCCGTCGTTTCTTTGTCACGGTTACAAATTAAGTCGAGTGGCTCTGGGGACGAGAATGATGTAAGACGCGAAGGTCATTTACACGAAGTTTTTCTCGTCTTAGCTAAGACGCGGTAAGAACAGGTGTTAAGGGCTGTTCTAGAATAAGACGCGTCTCAGCTAAGTCGCGTCTTATTTTAGAAGAAATGTGCCGTTTATACGGAAAGTTCGCGTCTTATTAATAAGACGTGTCTTAAATAAGACGCGTCTTATTTTTCCTATAAATGGCTCTATTCTTACCAGTCGCACAGTCTTGTTCACGAAGTCTTGCACGCGTAATCAGTTCTTGTTTTGCAAAACGATGCTTTCCAAAATAGGAATTTTTTTCGTTTAAAATGTCAGCTTAAGCAAAGAAAAATTCACACACCTTCTTTGTAACGATTTTCCAAGTTTCAGCCGACGAAGGAATGGGTAAATAAAGTAAACTTGTGGAGATTTGAACTTGAAAACGTTTTCAAATTCCTGCTTGCGTGATTAGCGCGCGAAAAGCAAAACATCTTGACGCCACAACCATGTTTACATACCCTCATGCAAACACTCATTTCGGCCAATCAGAGCGCGTGAGTATCCTAGTTATTTTATAAAATCTAATTTGTAATTAGAGAGCGATAAAGCAAGGGTCACGTGACCTGACTTTTCTTGCGTTTACCGCTTGCCGGCCACCGTTTCAACGCGAGGAAGACATTTTTCCCGATTGAAGGAAACGCGAAAACTTGAGTATTTCCAAACCGTTTGTACCAGCTACTTCTTCATTTTGATCGCTTGTTTTTATAGCTATCGTTTATTATTCCTTTTCTACATGTACTGTTTGTAAAAAGATGACAACTTCTCTACATATTTTGACCAGTTACAGTGAATGGCGACCGAGAACACTTGCCAGGTATCATAGGTCTTTTGCTTTGTTTAAAAGAAAAATGAAGAAACCTGATGGAAGGTTTTGGTTAACAGTCAGTTAATGTTAGCTTACTTTCCATTATTGTAGACAATTTGTCGCGTACTTTTAACATTTTTTCAGTTCTGTCGTGTTGACCGGAATCTTAAACAAGCAAACAGCGCACGGAACGGCAAACGCAAACGTCTAGTTGACATTCGGAGTTCGCCGTTAGCGCTGTGCTTAAATTATTGTGAGTAATAATTGTCATATGTGATACAGACTAGAAATAAACAAAAGTGAATTCTTTATTATAAATCAAGTAAATCACAATTCTTATCTATCCTTAAGTAATTAAAAGGTTTTAAGAAAAGTCTATTCGGGTAATACATTCACAATTTTTTAAAATGTTTAAAAAGGATTTCTTTCTATGAGTAAAATATGTACCGACTTCTCAAATGAAACAATCAAAATGCAAATGAAACTTTTTGATCTCAGATGGTGGTATTCACTTATTAGCTTGTGACTGATCAATTAATATTAATTAATTAATTAATTAATAGTAATGAATAGTTAATGAGTTTGAGCAATCTTTTTTTAACTTTGGAAAGTCGTATACACGTGAGATAAGTTACCCAGACGGAGCCTACAGCAAGAATGGGCGAGAAAACGAAAAACTCAATCTGAAAGAGACAGCTCGTTGAAGTGCCATTGTCGTTGAAGTGCCATGATGTTGTCACTGTATATGTACTGACCGGCACAAGTTTTGAGTCGCTAGCATAAGAACTAATCGGGGTAGAAGACCGCAAGCGCAGGGCCCACGCGTCTCCATCAAAATAGGCAAATGTGCTATTTTTTGAGCAAACTGTAGCCTTCGACCAAGCTCTTCGGGGCGCCCTAGCGCTCCAAAAAGTCGATGCGAAATTCGCGCTGATATTGGCGGACATCTGACAGCTCATGTCGACGGGGAGCCACAGGGGAATTGGAGGTGGAATTCAAATTCCTCGCAGGCTAAACTAACCTGCGAGCAAGCTCTCCTATTTGGGCAAGCGAAGCGAGCGTTCTCGCGCGTTCTCACGAGACTAGTTTCACTCGCCCAAATAGGAGAGCTTGCTCGCAGGCTAAGGCTAATCAAACTGCGCCACCCTCAACTTCACAAACTCGCGAGGGAACTCGCAAATTTGCACGGCTCTCGTGTGGAATTTCTGGAGATAGGCGATCGTCTTGCGACTTTGTCTGAGTTCTCTCTGAACTTTCCATGTGCTTCATATCTCGATATTATACAATGCATACCCAATGGTAAAATAAGCCAATGTTATATAAACATTGCAAATATACTAGAAATACATTTATTGCAAAAACCTCGCGAGGCTGTGATGGGCCAGCAGCAAGAATTCAGCGGACACCTCTATTAAGCCGACGCGGACGCTAAAATAAGTTGTATTTGGCTAATTTCTATTGTTAAAAACCTCTATTAAGCGGATATCGGACTGAATTGACAATAGTAGTATTGGATTACGTCCTTGAAATACGTATTAAAGTCAGTTAATGTTTTTGAATTTACAAACAAATTAAAGTTGGTAATAAAAGGTAATGAATTTGAACTCTGGATAGCTTCTTTAACAACATGTAACTTTATCACAGTACGGAGTAACCGTTGAATGTTGATCGTTAACAAACATTGAGCAATTTTTACAATCTTTTTTAAGCGGACACTTGGGAAGGTCCCGAAGGTGTCCGCTTAATAGAGGTTTCACTGTTCCTGAGTCGAGTTTTGAATCCGGACCATCGGAAGGTCTGCTCCTAGACCACTGCGCCACGCTGCCAAGGATAATGCTAATATGAGAAAATTGTTGTATTTAAAGTCTTTTTCCGCGAACTTCTGCTGGTAGACGCTGTTTGAAGCTGGTGGAGCTGTATTTATCATGAATTCAAAGATATATTTGAGGAAAATTAGCCACAATGATTTGTTCTCGTTGTCAATTTTCCACCCTCCTTTTCCCCGCAAGTTTTTTTTTTTGTTTCGTCCGAACTGGATATTCATAGCACAACATCTCAGAAATCTCTTCGTCTCTGGATTTGTCAAAAACAGCCTCATTACGATGATTAAAATCACCAGAATCACATTCACAGTCCTAAATATTCAGAGTTATTGTCAAAGAGGTTTTCATCTCCTACGGAGATAATTTTCGAAGCCATTTTGTTTGTTTATCATTTGCGAAATGCCCTCTCAAAATTGCGTACGCGTGTCACACGAGATGGCGGAATTAATGCTGAAAATAGCACATTTAATTTGACTATTTCGATGGAACCAACCCCATTACTGGGAAAGGCATCCAGTTAAGGTCCCCCACCCCGATTATGGCTCCTGGTCGCGGGTCTTCTAAAGCCTCATGGAAATTTGACGATTACAAGTTTCCCTTGACAGTGCGACTGGGGACAGTCTCCTCTTTTCCTAATTTCTTCGAAAGGGCGAAACATTTCAAACCCCAAAAGGAAATTTTAAATATAAATCCTCTCACGCGTCCCAGTTCCTGCCTTAGAAGTACACCAATCTACTTCACAATATATCCTCAAATTAGGATTTTAAAAAAGTCAAATATTAGAGAGCTTTAGATTCTAAGACGAGGACGACTACAAGTACGAGATTTTTGCTATACTAAGTTATGCTCGCACGTGAAGCAGCGTCATTTTGGCGGGAAAACGCGATAGCCGCCGTCATTCTAGTACAAGTTTTAGCGAGAATCTCTCAGAGGCGGGAACAAGTTATCAAATGTAAGACGTTTTATCATTTTGCTATCGGAAGAGGGTTTAACCTCCTTCAGAATATATAACCATACTATCTTTTTTGGTGAAAAAAAGTAAATGGAAGCTTTCCAGGGTGTCGTTTTAACTTTAAGTTAAATCTCGTACTCGTTCTTGTCCTCAAATCTAAGGCTCTTTATTCTCTCAAATCCTGCTTTAAGTATCCTAGCTCGAACGACAGAATACAAATATCCCTGCATGACTAACATCACCAAACCCAATCGTTAACTAAATGACCATGTGTTATTCGCACTTGCAAGCAGGACAGTTTGGGTGTGGTCGAGATTTACTTTGTGTTGAAATTGTGGGAGGTTGATCGTCTCGCACGTGGACTGTTGGTTTAAATCTTAAGGCATGAATCTAGAAAAGAAAAAAAGTGGTTTTTAACAGCGCCATTTTTGAACCGGAATGATAACAAGTTCATCAATTTTAGTCCTGTAATGCATTGTTTGTAGAATTCGTGTTGTGCGCATTCATCAGAACGCAAAGTACAGGAGAGGCGTAACTGTGGAAAACCTTAGCCTGATATTTCCGAAGCTGGTGGTATTTTGCCGCACGGGAGTGCTACGGGAGCTGCTTCGAACCAAGACGTCTCTCCTTGATGAAAAGTTGCGCACAAAGAGAAACGGGAAGGGGAAAACGGGTCTCGCCTTTCTTCTTTCTGTTTCCCGGGGTCAATTGCCCTTCATCACCAGTCACTCAGGTTTGGCGCTCGATTCTATGCGAAATACGGGTTGCCTGAGGAGGAGGCAGCTACAGGAATGCTTCCAAGCAAATTCATGATCGCCAGCGCCAAACTCATGGACAGTTTTCTCGACCTGGATCCGTTCTCCTCGCAGCTTCACCGCTCGCAGTCACGACCTAAAATTAAACATTGGAGGGCAAACTTCCACCAGCTATGCAGAAAATGGTGACCAGGAGAGTCCTAAGGTATAAGCCGTAGCAGCGGTGACTAAAAAAAAGCCAATGCACCGGTACTCTTTTAAAAAGTGAATGGACTGTTGATTTTACCTCAAACAAACCTTACCTTGGTCAAAAACAGAAGTCCAAGTGAGAACGAAATACATATGTTTACCAGGGTGCCTGACAACACAAATGAAGTGTTCACACTTGTTCGTTGCTTTAACGCAAAATCTAACAATATAGCGATTGAGGAACAGAGAACTACATTATACACGCTGATTCCGATCTGTCTTGAGTCGTTCAAGGCTGGATAGTTCACGTTTCTTGTTTCCCAAGCAAGGAAGACACCAATTGCCAAGAGTAGCCCTTTGTAGGCGTATAAGGAGGCCGTCCACGTTCCAATGTGCTCACCGTTACAAACCCATACAAAGTGTCTCACATTGATTTCATCTTTCGGCATCAACACCTTAAAAATTATTCAACAGGAATATTATATGAGAAAAACTTGTTTAGTGGTTACAGCACGAGGCAATGGCAAGGGCGGATCCAGGGACGTTTTATACGGAGGGGGTATAAATTTACTGTTCCTCACCGGTATGTTTTCTGGCAAACTTTATTTCACCCAATTGCGAAAGTGCACGTTTTCGCATGATAAACAGGTAAGTTTGTTTGCGAGCTTTTATCTATAAGCCACAACATGATGCAAGGGCGCTTTTAGGGGTGGTCAAATTTTGCATTATTTGAAAATAATTCTCAGTAAAATTAACGGTATTTACCTAGCGGACAAGTATCCCGGTCTCCTCGTTCTGAATTTTCTGGATCTGCCCCTGCAGGTGTCAGTATGCAATCATTCATTGTAAGAATTTCCAGTTTCGAAACGCCAAATAGTATTCAATTAGTAGACACAATGGAAAATATATAAATTTACAATGTGTGATGACTTATTTTGAAGGGAATTGGGGGCAGCTAAATCCCTTACCTACTCGAATTCCACCAAGTGGCTGCGGATAAAGAAATAATGAGGTACTCAAGCTTAAAGAAGCTGTGTCACGGTTGGTTACTTAATTTCGCCTTGTTTATAAAGCCAATTACGTGTCTTCATTCGCTATAAAACTTGATAAAAGACTTGTAAATAATAAATGACAAAATAGCAGCTTTTTTTCAAACAAATACGTCTCCCAAGTACTAAATCAAACGTGACATACAACAAAAATGAACTTTGAAAAGCTGTTAGGCTAACATGTTTTCAAAAACCACAATTGCAATCCGATTCAATCTTCTTCAGGTTTATACATCCGTGCTTCCTTTGGTATTTGCAGTGTCATTTATACCTTCTTTAAACATTATGAGCATTTGTTTTATGTTTCACTCAATTTGGTGGCAGTTACAGCCGTGTGAATTTTGATAAATTTCGTGACACATCCTTTAATGGACGTTTTGGTTGAGATACTTACTCCAACCATCGTGCTCTCAGTAGTAAGAGGTGAGATTGATTGCCAAACAGACAGGTATAACAGATCCCAGATAACAAGAGTGACCAGTATCCCTATGAGATGACGGTCATGAAGCCTTCCGAGCTGAGAACGTAAAACAAAAAATAAATATGGTGGCATCTCTTAAACCAGGGAAAGAAAGAAGAGATAGCGATTTGCCTAATTGTTTTTTGTGATAACGGCTTTTATGGAAACGTTTTCACAAAAGCCAATAAACATATAGGACGACAAAACGTCCGCAAGGTAAATAGTCTCTTGGTGAACGAGCCTTGGAGTCCCTTTTTCCCTTTTTCTCTTTTGCTTTTTGCATCCGCCGCGGTTGCTCCTTGGACGAAGGAGAGAATCAACGCCATTTTTCCAAAAAAAAAGAATAGTCGGAAATTCACTGTAGTGTTAACTACATGCAACCCCGATCTATATTCTGTCTATTTCCTGGTTTTTGTTTTGTTTTGTTCTAAACCCACTAGTTTTCTTTTAAGTCGTAAAATGGCGTCGAAAATATGAACAAGCCGAGAAAGTTTCAGCAGCATTTTCTTTAATTTTATTTCACCAATACACATGATCACCCGGTGATTGTTTCATATACTTACCTCTTTTTTCATATCCGTGTTCGTAAATATCCTGTAAACTCTCCACGTTTTTACAAACATAGCACCATATGCCATGGTAAATCCAACTGACATTACCCAAAGACGAGCCTGAGAAATTGAAAGAGACAGATGATAAACAGAAGTACGATCTCATTTCTATAAATTATGACAGTTTCTAATGATTTTTTCTTTTCGAATTTAACAAATTGCTGTTAGCATAGACCCTAGGATAAAGAGATTATGCAATAAATCAAACTTTAATGAAACTACTGTCTGTGGTTCTACTCCACTACACTTATGAAGGAAAGAAACCACGACAAATGACCAGTGCCAACAATCGGAAAAGTAACAGTTAAGTTCTGGAAATTAAAATGCAACGTCAAGAGTATACCTCTCGCGACTTCGTCGCTCGCTTGGCCGCTTCGCGGCCTAAAAAGCTCACCCCGCTCGCTAAGAAACTCGTGAGGTCGACTGGTAGTAAGTTTACATATAGCGCTAGATACTCTAATACCCATGATCAAACGCGGGAAAGCTTAGATAGAGGGAGAAAGATCCACGTATGCCAGGGAGATCCTAGAAGGTGGAACAACTTTTCGTTAGATTTACATACAGAAATTTCGGTCCTTGTAGTTAACAGTACAGAAGGGATTAAAAATCAAAGACTCCCAATTGAACAAACTGCCGCCATTTATGTATGTTTTGTTCCTAGTACCAGGATCTTCCTGACGAAAGCAGTTTACATGGTGCTTGGACCTTCCTACCTCTCAAATACGAAGAACCTATCACTAGAAAGATCATATGATAGCGCTGAATACAAAAACTTACCGAGTAATGCCACGTGTGGAAAACTAAAATGAAGAATAAAAACAGGACAACATGCAGCCAGCGCCGACCTTAGCTAGGCCTTTAACAAAAGCCAAGCGCGGCAAAACACATCTTCACCAGTTCAAGCGTAGATGACCTACTGACAGTACCAGGCGCAAATACGCATGACTGAACCAGCGATAAACGCGAAACAACAAATAGACAATGAAAAAAAATGGTGAGCGAAGACGGTTGCCAAGCAAGAAGTGCAAGCAAAGTAAATTGCGTCTCTTCAATTTTGGTAAAAACAGGACGTGATTATGATCATTCAGTTGTGTTACACGGTCTTGCACGGCTTTGACATTCCGTTATGAAGCAGTTACAAAAAACATCATGCGAACTCAACTTGACACATTCGACAATTGCTTACGACCTCCAAAAAAACATAAAAAAGGTCGTCAACAGGCATGATCACAAACTGGAGTAGCATACAAACCAGCCGTTGAAAGAGAGCTGGAGAACAATGACAGAAAAATCCCTCACCTTACATAGTGTTGAGTGCGTTGTTATCTGAGAATCCTGATCCAGCAAACTGTCTGCTCCCAATAGGAACACGCATGCGTAGCAGATTATACAGCCCACTGCCATGATGTTGTTTATATTCGGAGAAGACATTTTGATGAGACTAAAAGTGCAAGTGACCGAATTATCCAATAAGGAACTTGTCAGGAATTAGCAGGGGGGGAGGGGGGTACAGAGGTAGGGTCACAACTTTTTGAGACTGCAGAAAAGGGAGGGGTCACGAAAAATGATCGTTAAAAGGGGGGGGGGTCATGCAAATATGTGTGTGTGATCATGTAGAGGTTCACCCACAGAAGAAAAAAGAAGTTCTTTATTTTGTAAAAAAAACCCTGGGAGAAATAGGAGAGTCGAGTGATCAGCTGTCAGAATCAATGTCGGACTCTTAATGCTGTCATCTAAAATGTATGTATATGGCATTACAAAGAACAGATTAGAAATATATTTTGAGCTTTCATAATACTGACTCACCCAAGTGTATTGCAAGAACTAGATTTTATCATTTATACAAGAGGGGGAGGGTCATGATATTTTAGGCCAAGCTCAAGGGGAAGGTTAGCAAATTTCACTCCCATTGCAGGGATAGGTCACCTGATTTCCGAACCCAAATTTAAAATTCCCACCCCACCTCCCCCCTGCTAAAACTGACAAGTCCCTAAATACCTTGTTTTTTGACTTATGCTTCGACTGAACGTATGGACCTAGCAGATGTTAAAAGCCGATGAAATATACACTTGAATACTGCAATGCTGATCGTACTACGTGAAAATTAACTCTGCAAGACGTCAACACGACACCGAAAGAACTCATCTTACCTAAATAGCGGAGCTCTACTCGTGCGCGAGCGGAGCATTTTAGCTAAGAAATTTTAGTTAGCTATACATTCAAAAAGTTTGGTAGTGACCTGACCGTACCTCCGCGTTCTCACCACAGGGAAACCAATCTGAAATGTCACACAGAGTAGGACCCCTGCAAACGGCCTGTAATCGGATATCGCACATCCATGTTGTGGTTAATTTACAGCAGTCAAAACTAGGCTTTGATTACGGATTGTGCTGGTATAATTTTTGGCATAATTGGTCATTACGAGCTCAATTTTCATCTATTTTCTGAAAAAAACACTGCTAGCATAATTCGCACTTTTGACTAGCTTTTATAGTTGTCAGACAACCGATTATGCACTCTTAACGTTTCTAGATGTAAATAGCGGACTATCCAATCCACTCATTGATACGTCTCGGCTGTTAAGAGATCAGGATCGTTTTTATAAAAGTCAACTTTGATGTCATAGTTCTTAGTTTGAACTTGAACAAAATGCAATGCGCAAACTTTTGTTTATCAAACATGGAACTAAATAAGTTGAATGGTTTTACTATATTTGGCTATTTCCCAGTACTATGGAGCAACTGTCATCCGGGGCGTCTATTAGACAGGGGTTGTTTATTGAAGACGGACGTCTGATACAAACTTTAAAGTGTAGCTGGGACTTCGTAGTTCAGTCTGTAGAGCTCTGCAACGCTAACGCAGAGGCCATGGGTTCGAATCCCGTTGAAGTCCGGAATTTTTTTTTCGGGTTTATTTGCAATTGCTCAATTTTAATTACCACTGCGGCGATCATATGTTCATTTAAAAATTTGTATTTCCGCAGTTCCGTTATTATCAAACAAGTAAATAGCAAACACATTTACCCTATTTATATTCTGTGGTGATATATTTGACGAAAGCATATAAGTTTTTTGGAGTTTGTTACAGTTACGAAAATTAACGCCTCTCTCTTTTAAACACCTTCTATGTAATAAACACCTCCGCTTGCGGTTCCTCTATTGGATCATTTACGGTACATGTCTGTAATGGAGCAAATTTGAAGAAAACAAAAATAGTCCAATTTGCTGATAGAAGTAATTGTGATTTTTTTTTTCAACTGAAGACATTAATCCGTTAAAGATTTGAAAACAAAAACTCACCTTGAAGCTCTGTTTCGTATGTTAAAGATGAGAAAGCTAATAGCCATAATAATTCCTAAGGAGGACATAACTACCAAGATCACAAACAAAAGCAGGCTGACTTTTTGCCGCCTCTCAATCATTATTCGACGATCAGACGGCACCCCTTTTCCGTCTGTAGAAAAAATACAAAGTAGTATAGTAGGAACGAAATTAACCTTTCATTCTAAGGGTAATACATTGAATACATTAACGCCGACAACGTAATAGCTTTTTGTCTTTATATATTTAGTAAAATGTGGGAATATCTCATTAAGATAAGATGTTTTTCTATTTTAGGTTATTTAACATGTTAGACAGGTATTTTAGTTACTTTTAGGTCGACGAAAGTCTAAGTTTTTGATGGGTTGACTAAAAATTAAGAAAAGTATTCATTGGTTGATTCATGTTGTCGAAGGAATAAGCGCCAACTCGCCTGTGAATTAAAATCACTGAACTGTAATTTCTATTGCTGCCGCTTTCATCGTTCATTGAGAACAACTAATTTTCCTGGTTCCTAGTTCATTGCGGATTCTTGGCCTACTAAACACAATTTTCAACAAACTCCTCTTTCTCCTCTTCCTCCTCTTCCTTCTCCTCCCCATCCTCCTCTTTCCCTTTCATTCTTCCTCTTCCTCCTCCTCTTATTAAAACGGTAATTTCATTACTCACAGTACTTCTTTACCACTATACTTAGTCTAATGTATTATCAACTTACAGCCGAATTGTTTTTTATAATAGACCTTACTGACACAACCCGCCACTCCAGTATATATATACGTGAAGACTGGTGAGATGAAGGAAATATCAACTGGTTTAATAGGAGGAAAACACCGAACACTATCTAAATACCCCTAACAGGCTATTCTGCATTCAAAAAGATCACACCGTAAAGATCACCTTGACCCTTATTTTGCTTAAAGTCGTCTTTAACATAAAAGTTTCCTCATTTTTTTGTTGTTTTCGCTAACCCAACTTGACCACTTGTGTTTACCAAGTGGGTGCCAGAGACTTTTTTCTTCCTTGCGCTTTCGTTCAAGTTTTTATAGTTATCCGCTCGCGGCAACGACCGAAGATGTGAAGGCGCCCAAAATTAAAAGCATTAAACAACGCGCAAGAAAGAAACCTCTGGTACCAAGGGCAAGCTAAATTGCTTGCTTCATCCGTTTTCTCTGAGAGATCACGAGACATAAATAAATCCTCATGGTGTACATGCGTGATAGGTCACTGTACTCTACTTGGGCCCAGCTCCCCGCCCAGTTCAAACGTCGATCTTTAATTTTCATGTGCCGAACTTAATACCTATTTAGGTCGTCGAAAATGATATAAGTTCGACGGTTGATTCAGACGTCGAGCTTAATTAGTCGCGATCAATTAAGTTTCACGATGTTCAATGGTCTAAAATGCGTGCTTACGTTCGGCAGATGAGAATTTCGACGTTTAAAACGAAGTTGGTCCACCGTTAAAATTCCCATGTGGGCCATTTGATCTTACTTCATGGGTCAACCCAAATTAGATACGTCGAACTTAATTGATTCAAACGTCTATCTTTTCAAGTACTTAATCCAAGGGATTAGGTTTGGTACATGAAAAGGTCGACGTTTAAACTGGGCCTTACGCACCTGGCCATTTGAAATTTGTATTTGAAATTATTTCCATACTACTGTTTTCACTTCTAAAGGTTCCCACTCTGACTTCCTTGTTACCTGAAATAGGAACGATATAATAAATAAATCTTGTGAGTTTTAAAATCCCACGTTCTCAGGTAGCCCACACGTATTTCATAGGTTTTACGTTTTAACGAGAGATATCGTTAGCACATACCTTAATTTTCTTGTAAGAGGCATACAAAGAGTCTCCAACTGGCCTTTTTTTACCAGATCAAATGTTCTCGTTTGTGTTTTTATTTCTTTTAATTTACTGCTATATTCCATGTCTTTCACACCTTTCCACCTGTTCTCGACAATCGTGCGGGTGAGGTTTGCCCCCACTTGGTGTTGCCGCAGACGTTTCCAGCTGTTCCCGCGCTCATTCAACTCAATTATAAATACACTTGTTAACGTTATGATTGAACTAGGGAAAAGTGCACTGAAACTTACAAGACATTAACGTCTATCTTTTTCATGAAATCGATGGAACTGGGGAGAAGACACCGTGAGTTGGGGCGATCAGCCGAGTATTTAACAACAGATATTTAAGGTTGTTAGTATTAAATTCTCTTTAATCCTCACCTTGCATTTGCTCAATCCATATCTTGGTTTTCCTTTCTCCTTTTTCTGAAAATCCAACATCACCCTTAACATGTTGGGAGACACGAATGATCAGGTATTGGTTTTCACTCTTATTTTTTAAAAAAATAAATAACTATATTTATAGCCAGGGGAAGGGATTCCGATATGAAAAAAACTTCGTTTGCCTGAGGATTACAACTTGCAGATTTTGTACTGGCCATGGCTTAGGGTTTTCAGGACGGACGTACAATATTTTTGCCCATAAAGGTACCGTAAAATTCCGAAAATAAGCCCCGGGGCTTATATCTTTCAAAGGCCCTTTTTGAGGGGCTTATTTTTGGAGGGGCTTATCTACGGAGGGAAATTTGCGTTTCAAAATAGATTGGGCTAGCCTTATAGTTGGAAGTAAATTACAGTTTTTGCTTTGTTTTACTTTATATTTGAGGGCAATTTTCCAAGTACAAGCCCCCTAATGGCTTGTATTTGGAGGGGCGATTTAACGGAGGGTTTTTTTGCGTTACCGGTCTGGGGGGGCTTATATTTGGAGGGGCTTATACATGGAGGGGCTTTTTTTCGGAATTTTACGGTATTAGGTTTGTGCGTAAAGAATATTTGTAAAAAGAGAAAAAAACAAACGCCGCCACTTTGGAGATGGGGTGTGGTCTCTTTTAGACAACAAATAAAACCCAGCTTCCCAGCTTAATATGCTCATAGTTAATCGTGAGCTGATTCGAGCATTTAGCAATTATTGGATGAGCCTTAGTATGCAGATCGAGGAGAGTGTTATCTACCGAGGCCGAGGGCGGATAACCCGCCCCAAGACTGTGA
>NC_133211.1:24861452-25043952 GCF_958299795.1 Porites lutea | reverse complement strand
GTTGAATACAATGAGTCCAGAAAGTAGCGAAAAGGTAAACTTGCTCATGCAAGCTGTTCTTTGAGCTCCTGTGTTGTATAAATGTTACCAATAATATACGAAACAATACCACGTACTTTGAGATCTTTGATGACATTATCTGGATTATCAACAAAACTGTTGCTTGCCAAAAGCGTGATGTTTTCTTTCTTGAACAGTGCTTGAAGAACCTCGTTAACCTAAAATGTGTTTATTGATATAAAAAAAACGCTTGTTGTCCTTAAAAGTTGTTTATTTCAAAATTTGTTGGACGCACCGTGATCCTACTAGAAGAACGTTGACCGTGTTCTAAACGTGCGGCGCATCAACCATCAGATAATCCCCACCCCGGTTTTCAAGATTATATAACCTGCATTCAGGGATGGGATATAGAATTTCTGGGGACACTCTGATTAAATGCAAACAGTTTCGAGAAAAACCATTTTTCATGCTATAATTGTACATTCAGCAGAATCCACACATTTTTCATCATGCCACTTTTGTCGACATATTATTACTAATTTTATCAATTCGTCACTTTCGCATTACACCTAATAAGGATTAATATTATTCATTCAAAATATTTCCCCAATTCTGATTGGCTAAAAGCACACGCAGCATGACCAAATTTGGAGGAATTTCGCGTTTAATAAACCACTGACGTCAAAAGTGCAGCTTTCTGACAGGTTAATGAACCGTTAACCGTTAACAGGTTAATGCACCGTTGAGTTGTTTTGGTTGTGAAAACAAAAGTGGCGGACATTTCACTCGTTTCAAGAGTAGGAACTAGGCGAAATAATGGCTAAAAACATGGAAAGAACCGCAAGAAGACAACTCGAAGAGCCACATCTGCTATTTGGAGAATATTTGCAAAGCTGAACAACCCTAAACGTGCACTATCGAAGATGAACTTAACATTGATGGATCGATGGAGGTAAGCATGTTTTAGCCATGTTTTTTTAAACTAGGAATTATTTTGAATGAATAACAAAACAATTATTGAATTTGCCTTTCGTATCATATGAAGAATTATGGAGATCTCGCAGGGTGTTATCCGCCTTGGCCTACGGCCTCGACGGATAACACCCTCCTCGATCTCCATAATTCTTCACAGGATATTCAGCCTCATTCATTAATTGTTCATTTTCGGCCCGGTGGTATCTTTTGTGTACCAAAATATTCTCCTCAGAGACTTCATTGAAGTTCTCACTTACGTCATTAAACATGGCTTCATCTTGTTTTACGACTGCAACTTTTTTCCACTTAAAATGCTTCAAGAGAGCCACAATTCCTTCATTAAATTTCGTCTCGTCGGAGTTTAACCGAAAGACGGTCGGGTAACGTGTTTTGTCCGAGAGGCGCGGAGAACCAGCGCTGTACGAGATCTGTGGGTTAAATACCACTTTAAAAAATTACCACTTTCTTGAGTCATTTTTATTGACATCATGAAGAAACGTTTGCTTATTCATTTATTTAACATTTAAGGACCAAGATTCAATAGTACTTAGCCTGTCTTGCGTTCATATGATGGCTCTCCCTAGCCAACAAGGGGTGAGCATGAGAGAAAATGTTGAGGTTTTGCAATAAAGGGTCCTGGAGGTTGTAGGACCTGAGCATAGCAGCATGGCTCAGCTCTAGCTCGATCATGAGAACCATCAGGCTAAAACTTTGCTTGACCTCATCTCCCTCATCCAACCCAGCTTTGTAGAATCTACGACGGGGTCATTTGGTAAACACCACTCTGTAAGATCTCTAATTGATTTGCCCGAAATTCGCCCCCCCCCCCCCCCCCCTCCCCTGGATATTTTTTCAGACCCCGTTTATATGTAGAAATCTTATCCCGGCAGGAAGTTGTAGAAGGGTCAACCGCCAACCTGACCTACTCTGGGCGAGTCCCCTTTCCTACATTTCCTTACAAAACTAGGGGAACCTTATACATGAGGAACAAAAATTTGGCTCGACTGAAGCCAGGTGACCGCCCTAACCGGTTCACCCTTCGATGGTAGGGTCACCTTCCTAGCCGGGCCAAATTTTCTTCACAGAAACACTTTGGCTCGCCCAACCGAGTCCACAAAGTCAAGGCACGACAAACAGAATATGCGCGACAGCGCGAGCCTTTTTGGCTCATTCAATAGGTAAACGTTAAGTTTTTCTCACATATGCTCGCTGAAGATCGAACTAAGCTGAAGGGAGGGTGATACTCTTCCCAGGGACAACTTTGCTCCATATAAACGGGACCTTATTCAGTAGCCTGTACCGACTTATGAAATGAACGTGACGACGATCCCGAACGAGAGAACTATTTTGAAAGTAGTGTTCGCACACTATTCTAAGCCATATCCTCCTATGATCTATGATAAACAAAAGGCTGCGATCAATGACATAGTTTGCCCCAAATGTAACATGCACAAGGATCATGTATTAAAAGCAAGATAAGAAGACGCTACCACGGGTTATCGTGGCTACTACTTAATTTTTTTTAGTTCTGCGTGAGCTCTATCTCGTAAAAGGTGTTGGTGTTAAGGAATTCATTTAGAGAATTTACCTGTATGAGGTTCCAGAAACGTGCCACACTTGCAACTGGTTCGGCGGCAAGGGCACATCCAGGGCCAAATAGGGCTATGAAATTTGTGAGCGGATCGCTGAGATGCTCAATCAGGGCCTTGATTGCGTATGCGTCTGAGCACTGTAAAAAGTGAATCAATGTAGTATTTTGAGTAATGTTTTGTAGATGAGAACTTTTACATAGATCGAACAAGGCATTTGAATAATGAATCAATTATTGGTTTCAGCTTTTGTACCATATGAAGAATAAGTCGAAAATTATACAACAACGACAACTACATGAATATAACGACATTACATTTGATTGTGTATTAATGGTGTTAAACACCGCTAAAGGAAAGTAACATTATTCTCAAATGATGGTAAACTGTCACGCGAATTATTCAGAGCTTATCAGTTTACAACCACTTCCTCAGGGCTTTTTCCCATGGAAATGGCGGGACTTCCTCGGAAAAGGAAAAGCCCTGTCGAAAAAGTTGATCAGTTCCATCACCATACTCCAACTGCTGGAAATGCTCTGGAAATCTCCCTACCGAAAAAAATTCATTTCTAAGACCAGGATATTTTGGGCAGTAGAAAAGAAAATGAATTTCATGTTCGATTTCATTGGAATCACAAAACTGGAGATCATCTTTTGTCATGAGGATTTTGGTCTTATCTTCAGTCTCGATCATTGTTAGGGAGATTAAGTAAAGGTGTTTTTAACTGCAACGCCAAGAGTGACGCACGTTAACCGAAAGTCAGGCCTTTTCCTTTATGACATGCCTTGACGCTATCAAGTGTCTTTACTTTCATAGAGACGATTTGGCCGAAAATTTGGGCAAAACCACTTCCCATGAATGAAAAAGGTCAACTTCCGGTTGACGTGCATCGCTCAAAAATGTCTTTGCTTCAGCTCCCTAAGTAGCCTGCAGTGGGTGGGCGAAAGGTTGTTCATGTTTGTATTATTGTAGCCGCCATCTTTGATTTTATGACAGAGGTAGTTTGGGGAGAGTACAAATAGTAACCCTGAGGGTGGTGCTAGGGCGCACCCTTCACCCACCCCGTTTCCTCTCTCTTCGGGAGTTTCAACATGGCGCTTTCGCGAGCAAAAATATTCGTGCGCACGAAGAAAACGCCTGAATTGCAGGCTACTCCCTAAGTTAATGATTGCTTACACGAAATTTTACTAAGGCCTTTCTAAAACTAGCCTTTTCTGTCAACTGCATTGCATCAAATTCAGATCTTAGAGGTCATTATCTGTCCTCCTCGATTTGCATAATCCTTCATTTAGTACTCAGCCCGAGAAGAAATAGCAAGCAAACTACGGTGGTATTTCAGGCTAAGATCGTTAAAGAACAAGGGTATATTCTTATCCTCCTCCAACAGTTAGTAATTATTAGGATAGGGGCTTGATTAAGACTGGGAAAATTTTTGGTCCCTCCGACTGGTGGTAATTAGACAATGGGGAACAAAAGTAGGCCATAAGAAATTTTCAATTTTCCATTTTGTTTTTTCTTTCAAATTTTCTCCAGATCTAGACTATTAATTTATTTTGCTACATACCCTGGAGTCTTTAACATTTAGCTTCAAGTTATATCCAGGTAACACGTCATCTCGTTTATTGACATGATCCACTGCTAGTTGAACCGCTGGCCATACCCCAGCACTGTTCCATCCCCTATTTGTAGTGTTGATCTCAAAGTATGCACCCACGTTCAGATCCAGGGTAGCTGATTGGATGAAGCTCAGAAACCACGGACCAATCAACATTAAGCCAATGGTGGTTTTACGCCTCGGCATGCTTCGGACTTGAGGCAAGTAACAACTATCTCACAGAAAAGCCCTAGATTACAGAAAATAGTTACTGAGATACTGAAGTGTGTACCTCAATATATATATATATATATATATATATATTTTAGTTTTTTAGTTTTTTCATATTAAACAAAATCTGTTATATATAGCCAGTCACATTGTTTAAAATACAAACTTAAGAGTTATGCCAAGTTTACTGTAGCAGTGAGTTTAAAATTCAATCATGTGTGATAAGAGAGGTTCAGAATGGGGTTTAACTAAATTTTTTTAGGAAGTTTTGTTCTAAATTTGAATTATAACCGTCTTTGAGAACAAATTTAGCATAATATCACGCAAATATTTGTTTCTTCTCTGCAAATTAGCAAAACTACTTTAAATAGGAAAAGAACTGTGACCAATATATAAGTCCTACACTGCTTGATTCGGGCAACACGCTATGGTTGTTTATTTAAGATAGTAAGGGACTGGTCAAAAAGTATAGGGGGGGGTGGGCCGGAGCATTTGGAAATGTGGTTGATAAAAAACACATGACCCACCCCCTCCCTTCGGCACAAAAATGACTGACCCACCCCTAAAGCAAGGTTGGAAATTGCATGACCCACCCCCTAGTTAAAACATGGATGTTTGGTTTCCTCTAAGGCCATCCCCTTTTTTTTCTTCGTTTACCGTCGAATGCGTTTCCTGATATTGGGTCGGTCGGTCGGATTGAAAAAAAAAAAAACTTTAAAAAAAATCACAAGAAGTCTTGGAATAGTAAGCCCTGGTACCTCAAGGCGACGTTAAAAGTTAACATTCACATATTTGGATTAACAAAATGTAAAATATACTGTGAAAAATGTTCATGTTTTTGTTCTTGTTCTTCTCTGTGCTGTTACTATGCTCATTTTTCAGATTAAAAGAATTATTTCAAGTGAAAAATGGTGTAACTATGTTGTTACTTTCCTTTAAAAAATGCCAAAAATTTGGGTCGGTCGGACGACGGTAAACGGAGAAAAAAAAGAGAATGGCCTAACCTTGTTCTGTGCTTGACAAAATTTGTTGATACACTGCTACAACCAATATCAAAATCACAGAAATCATACCTTTCACTGAAAAGACAAATGTGAAAAACCGAACATTTCTTGTTTCGATGGACATTGTGAGTCTTGACACAAATATACAGCAGCAAAACGAGGGTATATTGAAATTGTCTGTCACAACGCATATGAAAATTTCTACAAAGACAACCCATTCCTACACATTACTTGCCGGAAATTCTTAGATTAATCCTCAAAGAAAATTTCTTCCACTTCAATGGAAAGCACTACCTACAAAACCATGGAACTGTAATGCGTACAAAGACAGCAGTTTTGATTCCTTTGCCAATATTTTCATGACATATATTGAACCAACAACTCTAAGCAAAACTGTCTTTAGAACAACAGTTTGGAAATGCTACATACACGATATCTTTTCCCTATGGGACATGAGTAAAGCAGACATCGAAGCCTTCATTGAACAAGCAAACTTACATTACCCAACTATTAAATTCATGGCCGAAACATTTGACACTGAGATGCAGCGGTTTTAGACACGGTTGTATACAAAGGCACAAGATTCAAGAAAAAATCTATCCTTGATGCAAAGACACATTTTAAACAAACGGAAACCTTCTTGCACACACATTTCACCTCGTGTCACCCTCCAAGTGTTAAAAAAGGATTTGTCAAAAGAGAAGCCTTGAGAATCCTACGAAAAAACTCCTCAGAAACAACCTTTGAGGAAAATAATTCAAAAAACGCTTGATGGACGAAGGCTACCCACAAACTTTGATAGAAGACCTACTATCAGAAATAAATTCACAAAAACGAGTCTAAACTCCTAAAACAAAACCTACAAGGAGGAAAAAGATTTATTGCCATTTGTGACACAATACCAACCCTCAAAGTCTACTATAAAGGAAGCTTGAATAATAAAAATGGAATCTTATACAAAACCAACCATAACTTTCATAAATTTTTAAATAACCACCAATCATTTCCTTACAAAAAAGGAAAATCATTAAAAGACATGCTCGTTAGAGCCAAAAAAAAAAAAAAAAAGGTTAACAAAGGGTTCACGGGATGTGCGGCCTGTCACCTGTTGCATTTTCTCGCACAACAGGTTTGTGAGTATTTTAGCAATAATTCCAGCTGGCTGTGTTTTATATAACAAGTGTGGTCAACTGTCTCGTTAGTAGTTAGTGCTTATCTATTTAATAAAATAGGGTGACCCACCCCCTAAGGGTAGCTGCAAATTGCATGACCCACCCCTTGCACAAGGTTCAAAACCTCATGACCCACCCCCTCTCTGCTCCGGCCCAACCCCCCCCTATACTTTTTGACCAGTCCCTAAGATGATTGTTTTCATCGAAACCCTTCATTCACCGAGACCGAGTACTGTTTGAGTTTTCAACAGGCTTGTTTCGTCCTTTTTTTTTATTTCAGAATTCGTCGAACATAAAGTTGTAAAGTTATCGTCAAAAATGCTTCGGCAATTTTTGACAACTTTTGTGTAACAATGCTTTTGCGTTGCAAACTCCTGTAATTTCAACCTTCAATCATCCTCGGAAACCCAGGGGCAGTCAGTCGGGTCGAAAGAAAAGGCGCGACCAAAGTTTTCAAGTACGGGCGAAAGAGCTCTTTCGCCCATACTTGAAAACTTTCGTTGCGCCTTTTCTCTCGACCCGACTGACTGCCCCTGAGTCTCCGAGGATGACCTTCAAATGGACCGGCTGCAGTTCTAAGAAGTAGATTTTTTAAGGCTCAAATTAAAATACCTTCTTACATGAACGTTCGCGACATTAAGAGGCAATTAAATTCCGCGTTTTTTGCAGGACACAATTGATTTAACTTTAGATTTAATAAAAAAAACGACTTCTACATTATTAAACGTTAACAATAAAGAAGTTCTCACAAAGTCCCCAAAGAAGTTCATGTTTGTACATAAATTATTTCCAGTCAATTGTCCACGATACCTACTATAAACAAGCCTCACAAGAAGTTATGCATGTATATATCTTGAAAAGTATCAACGGAAGGTGGCACCCTACTCTCAGTTACGACAATAGTAATTCCCGCTTGCTCGCATCCTTTCACAGAATAATTTCGCCTCACGTTATGTTCGCGACACTCACGTCACTTTAATTGCGAACTTGAAGTGTCGCGAAAATACCATGTAATAAGATAGCAGAATTTTGGATGTTTCAAGTCTCAACATTTGAAAAAAAAGTTAAAAAGCCCTCATCAAGCCTGTACCTTCTTGCCAAGTTTTCGCCCAACAGCAACAAGAAGCTTTTAGGTCCATGTAGGTGGTATTCATACACCGTACAAACAACATCCACTTACCGATCATGCGTCAAGCCTTCCCATATTAATACTAAATGTTAAATAACTATTGCTTGTGAACACCTGTACTAGGTTTTCAATATTTATATCATTGTTCTGAATGTGATGCATAAAAAACCCTGTCGTTTCGCCCTAGCAAAGGAATAGTTTGTTCACTAGTTTCGATATTTTTTAGTAGCATTAAAAGCGACATTTGACAAAGTTTTGTCGGTTTTTAATTGAGTTCTAAGCAAACAGGATACGGTGAAGCAATTAATCGTCTCATCTTTGCTAAATCTATAAGGAAAAATACACGAGAACGCACCGATATTTCAGATATTTTATAGCGGAGGCATCAGTAAAATTTGTAGACTTGTCAGTTGTTTTGATAATGCATAACGGTAAAAAGTGATCTACCTACCTTGTTTGAATTAGTAATGTAGATCGCTATCCACAGGGATGTTTTCACGAAATACTTTCAATGAAAAAATGAACATGGAATTCTTTGTCCCAACACGTACATAGCCTGTCGGTATAAAGGGAAAAGCAGCCCTGCGAGTTCCCGTTTTACAGTGAGACGAGATAACTGCATGCGGTTTCAATGATCTCAGTCAGTTGCCTGTAGTGCTGTTTGTTTTGTTTTCTTGTCAATTTACAATATTAATTATCACTCTAATAAGACGACTTTTACGTAAAGAATAAAGTCAGTCACATAACCATCCTTTCTCGTATCCAATTTCTATTGCCCAACCCTATCCTAATTCTGTTCTGCCTGATCGTCGTGTAATTTCAACCGGTAGTTATAAGTATAATGGCTGTGGTTCAATATTATTCTTAAATTAATCCTTCTTTTGAGTATCTCTGTACGGAAATATATGCATGATAATTACAGGATAAAACCGAACTTCAAAGTTAATCTAGAACCGAGGATGAAATTAAAATGTGACACAAAGAACGTCCAGCACATGACCCGACCGAAGATAATGTCGCTGGTAGGAAAAAAATGATCAAAAAAGTGTCGATCGACAAGAAAATAATTCAAAATGGTGTTAAGTCCCGTAAATGATAAGTTAGATGTTATGATATCTTGGTAAGATCTAAATTACATCAACTGGCAAAAATATAGTATATCTCCAGAATTTATTCCATATTCGATTTCACTTCGTTATCTCACACAAAAACCGCTATTTTTAGGACATTTATAACGACCTGCTAAAGAATATAACAGCGTTTCCCCTTTTTTATCTTCATAAATAATAAATTAAACTGAAGAAGGCAACTCAGTAAAAATACCCACTAAAAATTCATAGTTTTTTCAGTTATAACAATTTTTGACGGATGCAGATGTAATCAATAGAGACTGGTGTCAGTTTGTACAACTGAGTCAATGAAAAGAATTTTTTTTTCAAAGTTATATTCTATAATGAGTTTGAGTTGACATCAAAAACATGGGGGCTGTGGACAAGAGCTCTTGCTGTGAATTTAAAAGCGGCAACGAAAATGTCACTTACCAAAAGTGAATTCGCTTTCTTTCAAATTCTTTCAATTGGCAGTTATGCCTACTAGACGTTCAGTTTAGTTATCAAACCGGTGAGGGTAAAAGGTGGAATGAGTTTGCGGAATGGCATTGCGCCCTTTTTTGGCGCCAATCAATTCACAGGCAGCCGTTTCTTTAATGTTGCGTGCTCGACTGCGATACATACATACATACATACATATACTTTATTTATGCTCGAAATTTACAGAGTAGCTGTAGAGCTAATATCTTCGAGAAAATAAGTTCAAATAAAATAAAATATGCTTTATTACAATTCCAATATTATTTATAAACTATATACAACATTAATCGAAAAGCCAGGAAAGACTCCTTGATGTCTCACGGTCGGTTAGCTTTTTGTTCAGCCACAAATATTCTACTTGCCTTTATTAGTCGGGCTGCTGGCAGCACCGATACTACATCACGAAAGTCGGCCATTGAAGAAAAGATGATTTGGAAGGTCACACTATGTTCTGCTTTAATTTTTTTCTGCAAAAGATATTTTCAAGATGAACGTCACTTTCTTTAGTTTATTTTCATCTGAAACCGTGTGAGAAATGTTTCTTTTTCAGACGGTGGGTCGCGAGATTGTTCCTGACATAATATTCAGAGATCGACCGTGTCTTGTATTTTGTTTTCTTGGCTACGTGGTGAAGTTTCAGGCACGCGAAGCTAACACCTGGCCGAGAAGCACGAGCTCGAATCCTGGTAATAGAGTTTGTGTGCTTTTTGTCTTTCTTTCTTTCTTTTCTTTTTCTTTTCCTTCCTACTTTTAGCATTTTTTTCTCCTTTACCTTTACCTTTCCTTTATTAAGTTAGTAAAGCCAGTTCGGCATAACATTAACTCTTTAAAAAAAAATACATATTAATGACTTGGTTATATTAGTTCAAACAAACAAGGGAGGTGCGAAGAGACACGGAAAAGCCTAGAGGAGACAGAGAGAAGTTCGCCGCTTGACTCTATTTGTGGATTACGGATTAATGTTTGACTCGAGGCGTTCATTTAGTCTCGAATTTGATCTGATTCGTTCACTGGCGTATTTAAAATCCCTAAAATTGTTGCTATAGCCCAACTTCACGTTCAGAGAGCGTTTTTTACCCCCTAGCGCTCTAGCGTTGCCATAAAGAGTGACCCTTGATTTGAGTAGCACAGGTTATATACCCCTAAAAAACCCAAACAGATTTGTGACACACTACGTCTGCACGTATTTGACGAGGCTTATATTGCTTTATTTCACTTGGGACTACCGACTCTGCCATTTCCTAACAACCTCGATCCCAGGGTCCTCTCTCTTTCTTTCTATTTTTCCTCGTCCGCCGTTACGACGTTTCTATGTAATGAGGAGAGTATGACTCAATCGAAGATTGTTTAAACTTGACATGTTTTCGTACTTTCAATGCGCCTCACTGGAAAAGAGACGTGAGTAAAGAACTGTTTCAGTTTATTTTGGAAACGAGTTATGGATAATTTATCGAGTATTCGTGTATCAGCTGTGTTTCAATTTTAGCCATGCAATAAATGGACCAGCAAATGGATTGCTCGCTCGAATTGGTGCAAAAAAATAGCGCGGCAGAGACGCGCGCATACTTTCCTGTTGAATTTTTTTCTTTGCGCCATTTTCCACAAATTAAATTCCACACAATTATGTAATTCCGCAAGCCATGCCACATGCCATTCCACAAAATCATTCCTCCTTTTACCCTCACCGTTATCAAACCACTATATACTAAGCAAATTTTCCTGGAAATTAATTCTTGGGGACCACCTCCACTTCATAAGGGACTGTGCATTAATTATCAGGAAGGGGGGTCCTAAAATGAGCTTCACCAAAGGAAAAATTAGATAGGTCCCCCCTCCAGCAGCGTCAAGATTAGCTCTGACCCCCCTCACGTTCTCTTAAAATTATGATGTGCCCCCCCTCTCTAACCCGTACCTTTATTCACCGTACTACAACGCATTCCACTGCGTCGTCAGGGATGAAGAGCACCTCGAAACTTTGTTCTTCATAATCGTCAATTTCCGAATCGTCTGATTGTTCATTATTTTTGCTTTCATTGCAAGGAATTTTTGGTGCTCTATGAAGTGGTTACAGGCATTCACGTCAATCAAAAAGTCGTTGCACAATTTCTGCACCTCTTTGCTGTCGACCCTCCTCCCAGTGGCAAACAATCGCTTAACTTGGATGCTTGGCAGGAGGCTATCGATTTCCTCTCTTGGCACAACAGATGGAATGTATGTACGCGGCGTAGTATTGCTGCGAGTAGGAACAGGGAACCAATTCCCAGGAACCCCCGCAGACCAACCTTCGCGCTCGCAGAACTCACAGGTTGGCTCGCACGTGAACTTGAGGTATTCTAAGTAGTAATGTCCTTGCCTCACGTGATCATCCTTCAGCCTCTGTAGTTTCAGAAATAAGGCATTCCCACACATCGTGGGTCTCTTGTTGACAGGTGCCTTCTTCCATTGAATTAGATACTTGGCCAAGAAGTGCAAAATCTGCTGTTCCTTTGGATAACTGGGAACAGAGATGAGAAAAGCATCTTTTCCAGGTCCCGGCACGTCATGAATTCTCTCCGACACTTCTCTAGCCAGCTTCCAGGTATTTCCTACCTTCCACGAAAGGCAATGTTCTTCAACCTCTTTTAAGGTCATGCTTTCCATTTGAGAGGCCGTAAGTCCATGAAATGGATCGGCAGGTGGTTCCACTGGTCGCCCGGTCGCGAGAGCTTCGCGGATGGCAGCATTAGTCCTTTCTGCCTCATTTTGAGCGGAGTCGTGTGGTGCTCTATGAAGGCGCATGCGGTGATCGGACTCGAGCAGCTTACAAACCAACACAAACAAATCCTGGATCTCATGGTTGTGTACTCCCGCTCCCGGTCCTTAAATATCAGAAGCATGTGGCATTCCTCAGCTAGAAACTGTAGACCTAAAAACCCTCTCGCTGTTTAAATCAAGAACAGACCTGGCATGTCTGCGGGACCTCTTAAATGCCAAATGTTTTATTGGCAAAGCACACAACGTGGTTTGTGACTTCTGTGCTTGAACGATTGTTTCAATCTATCATATGTTGACATTCTAAATAAGTTAAAGCATGTGTTTATGTTGATGCAATATTTAGACATTATGGATAGTCAAAGGAGTGGCATCTGTCTATTTGGAAAATGTTTATTTATTCATTATCGAATTTGTGAAATTTAATTAAGACCCCCCCTCAACTTACTTGAGAATCTAATGTAGAGCCCCCCTTCTTTCCATTATTTTAACTTAAGGCCCCCCCCTCTGGTTTTAGGGCACCCCCCTCCTGATAATTATTGCACAGTCCCTAATGAGAGAGAAAAGATAATATTCGTGGCGTGAAAAAATAAGATGCAGCCAAGAGTTGTTCTTTTGGTAATTTATCCTATTGCCTTCATCTTGGTTTATCGTTTATCGTGGTTGCTTAAGCTCCCCATAATTAATTAGTTTTAGCAGTGTTCAGTGTATACCTTGCTTTTTAAATCAGTCCATCTCAGATCAGATAATTTGCTAACACTGCTCATTTATAGATTGAAGCAATTCATGCCTTGCCAGGTGAAACCACAGTGGACGGACAGTTACCTTTTTTCATACTGTCACATCTTAAGGCGTGTTCGATTGATCGTATTCCGGAATAAAGAATAAATGGAATAGACCCAAGAAATCAACTGCGCTTTTTTTGGCTTTCATTGTGGTGCAATAAAATATTCCGATCTATATAAAGTTTAAATGGTTCAAAATGTAGAAGAGGTTTGTAACAACACTTTTGCGTATTCTTATTCCGGAATCACGATCAATTGAACGCACCGTTAACTCTACTGACTACAATTGATAACCTTCGATGTGGCACACATTTTTGTCTATTTGAAAGTTATTTGGAAAAAAAAATTCATGATAATATCGAATAAAGCAGGATAGCAACAAAAGATGCATGCCGTACAGAAACTCAATCATTTAAACAATTCTGAAACAACAACCTTGTACAGTGAATACAGCTTAGGCCTAGGCCAAACGTCAAACTTTTCATGAGACGAACCAAACTTAGTGAGTTACAAGTGCATGAACGGTTCGACGTCTGGCTCAGTCGGGTACGTTCGTCTAAATGAGATCCAATCGTCCAACACTTTCTATCCGTCTGCTTCAGACTGAAAGAACGTCTGAAGATCGTCTCCGCGGGACACATGGGACGAACTGTTTCGGGAGAAAATTTATTACCGATCTGATCCAGTTGATTGGTTCGACGCGCTCTAAGTTCTGTACCAACAGACGATCTTAACTAAATTTAGGTCGACACAAAATTAGAGTTTGGTTAGTGTCAGGAGAGGTTTGACGTTTGGCCTAGGACTTTTAAGGTTATGTTGCACGGGGCGATTCGCAACGACGATTTTTAGCGCAACACAGCGTTGCAATGTTGGAACCATGTTGGAACTATCCAAAACAATGTGGCAACAATGTTGCAAAGATGTGTTGCGCTAAAAATCGTCGTTGCGAATTGTCTCGTGTAACATCACCTTTAGAGGGGAAACAGTCATGAGTGAGGGTTAGTCATGACTGAGGGTGATATTACGCGGCACAACTCGCAAAGACGATTTTAGCGCAATAGAGTGTTGCAACATTGTTGCGACATTGTTTCGAATCGTTAAAACATTATTCCAGCATTGCAACGCTGTATTGTGCCTGAAAGATCGTCGTTGCAAATCGTCCCGTGTAATCATCTTGAGTTGACGAAGCTGCTACTCCACTTGAAAACTACATTTCCAGTCAGCAGAGAAAATCGTAGAGGATAAGCATTTTCAGCGTTAAGACTCACAGGAACAAATGTCTGCTTTCACAAAACAAAATTCAGTCAAAATAATTGTGCGAAATCTGAAACGCCACTCAATGCGATTTGTGAGCGGTCCAATCATGAACCACGGCAGTACTCGATATCGTAAATTTAACTCTGATATCATTTAATAAACGTGGCTGACAGAGAAGTTGGGCTGTTCAAACAAAATGAGATGTTCATTAGAACTTGTATTCCGTGAAAGAAATGCTGAACAAAAATTTTCATCAAGGGGGATCGTTTGTTTATGATCCTTATTGTGTCTACTTTATAAGGGATTTGTTAGAAATTAGCAGGGGGAGGGGAGGGGAGATTTCCAGTTAAACGCTGAAAATAAAATGATCCTCCCTAGGTAATGGATTAAAATGTCCCCCCCCCCCCTCCCCCTGGAAAGCGTCCTAAAATTCTATGACCCTCCCCTGAATAAATGATAACCGTCCGACATATACAGTGGTATAAGGAAAACAATTCAGTACTTTCAAACAAGCAAACTTGTATTAAAACTGACGTATGACGAACATGCAAGTGTTTTTTTCTGTTGGCCAAACAGGGCAAAAGAAAAGTTTTTGGTTTCAGTGGGATAATAACAGTTTCTTCTTAACGACTATAAGAAGCAAAGACAGACTCACCAAGATCAGACAGTTTTCGCGAAAATAGTTATCTAAAGGCAAAACACTTGAACCCCATGGGATGAACAGACGAGATGAAATTTAATCTTTTGACCAACCTCGTCCCCAGGGCTTTTCCCTTAAAAAAATGGGTGGGCCCCACCCATTTTTTAAGGGAAAAGCCCTGGGGACGAGGTTGTCTTTTGACATTTATTTTTGTATTACCTCTTTACAAGTTTTCAGCTATTGCATTCCTCAACCAATCACATTTTATTTTTATATTTGTATTATTTTAAATAGTCTGTAACCGTTTATTCTATTTTCACTTAGCTTTTCTACCCCCTGATGAAGACTAGTTCTGTTTAGTCGAAATATTGGGCAGATAAATTTGTAACCCTCAGCTGTCTGATCAGCCTTGCCTTCAATTTTCAGTGTTATTTTATATTTGTATTGCTGATCCTGATCTACAAAAAGATCCGGCTTTCCCTCGCTGCTGTTTGACCAGTGGTCCTTACATATACAAAAGTTGTTCACAAGGTTTTATGGTAGCCTGGGGTGCGTACAGCCGCCCCCTCCCCTCAGAAATAATCGCCCAGTAGCAGCCAGGGTAAAATTGGGCGATTCTTGTTTCATTAGATCTACTCTCCAGCGATTTACCTTCCGTAGAACCCCGATAACTCGAACTACTCGGATAACTCGAACTAAGTGCCATTTCCCTTGGATTTCACCCCAATTTCAATGATTTTTACACGGTTAACTCAAACTCGGATAACTCGAACTAAATTTCCTGTTCCTTGATCAAAATTTCACTGAAATTTACCCCGATAATTCCAATCCTAGTTCTTTCAACTACACTTGGATGTCATTCCATCATCTCAGTTAGACTGCAAAACAGTCGGTTTTTTTTCTCAAAATCAGTAAAGAAATCGGTAAAGCGTGGCGTACGAGTCTTACGCTCGCGAAGCGCGCAAGCCTTGCTCTCGCGTACTTGAATACGCAAAAATACGGACTGTTTTGCAGTCTACAGCTCAGTCTTCTTATTGCATAATTGGTAAAAACGCTAAAACTAACACTACAACATTGGATTTTAATTTTGATTGGTGCTACGAACAGATCACCTTTTATAATAAAAAGTATGATCATGTCACTGTTATGTCACCGTTTCTGATCAAATAAGTTAAATTTGCACTGGACTATACTCTGAAGTGCTGAAAAATCAATAACTTTTCATTATTAAGATGGCAAATTTGACATTCAATCGACCCGATAACTGTGAACTCCCGCTAACTCGATCTGTTTTTCGTTTCCCTTCAGAGGTTTTACTGTAGTCTTCACTACTTTCATCTGATGAAGACAATAGGGCCATTTATACGAGGAAAAATAAGACGCGTCTTAAATGAGACGCGAACTTTCCGTATAAACGGCACATTTCGTCTAAAATAAGACGCGGCTTAGCTAAGACGCGTCTTATTAGATAAGACATGCTCGTATAAATGGTACAGTTCGCGTTTTATTTAAGACGCGTCTTAAGTAAGACGCGTCTTATTTTTCCTCGTATAAATGGCCCTATTGTTCCGCGAATCATCAAGTCAAAGACATCACCGATTTAATGAGATTTATGACTAATGTCCTCAAAACTCTTAAATAGTAGAATTTTATATAAAGGATTCTTAAAGACGAATACGTCGAAAATAAACGGGCCCGTCAAAATATCATTGAACTTACTAGAAAATATTGTAGAGAAGGACATTTATTTAGTTCACGGATATATAGGCAATCACAAGCTCATGATGAGATTGACAGATCTATATATACAACCAAATCAGTCACAAAAGAAACAATAGTAGACTATGTTGTATTTTTAGACGGATGTGATCAGTTTGAAGACAAAATTAATTCTTTGTTGCACTGCTCACCAGTAAGAGGTATCATCATTCGAAGCAAATTTTTCTTTCTTTTCATTGGCCAAGAGCCCACCACGTGACCTGCAAATAATTGCCTACAAATAATGGTCTGCTCATGTGCAATGCCGTCCAACAGCTTTTGGCTTAGCTTTTGGCTGCAAATAATATTCTGCTCATGCGTAAAGAAAACCGTGCTTTTCTCCTTCTTGCGATCGCTCTTGCGTGAAAATGTCTTCGCTCGGTGATCAAATGATAAAACAATTATTGAACTCGGTTATCGGAAAATATCGTGATTTGTCAGTGTCTCGAAGATCAATTTTTTGCCGAAGCCTAATTGATCTGCTCGCCACAGACAAATCACGATATTTTGCTCAACCTCGTCCAATAATTGTGAAATATTTAAAGTAAGATACAGTCCCTGATCCCAAACGTTAACGAATGGGGACACGCTCGACTTGGTGTTTTCAATCGATTGATCGCCTTTATTTTATTGTGTCCCTAGGGCTGGGCCTTGAATCTCTAAAAGAAAACCGAAGACGAGCGGGGTTTTTACCTCTTTCAGAATCATCAGAAAAGTCCCTTGTTAAAACAAGAGAAACTGAATTTCCGGCCGGCGCCATGTTTGTTTGTTTGTTGCCTGTATAGGAACGTCCGAGTGAAAGTAGCCTTCGATTAAAAGCCGCTATTCGAGCCAAAACAGCTGCGGAAATCGATATCGTACGAAGGCAAATTATATGGTGCTAAGATTCTCATAGCGCTAAAGCCATGTACAACCCGTTTGCACATTATCAGTGAGAATGAAAAACATATGGCGCCAGGATACGGTGTTCCGTCTTATTTGTCTTTTAGCCCCTGAGGATCGAGGAGGGTTTGTCTTGTAAACCGTTGGAAATATCGAGCTTTTTACCATATTTTGCTTATTCTCCATCGCTTTGCCACTAGGATCAGTTTTTTTATTTATTTTGACCTACCGGGAGCCGATAATCGGCTTCTGGATCTACCTAGTAAGATTTTCCTTCCTAGTTCTAAGATATCCCCTCTGTGGTTATAAACAACTATAACACCGTGTCTTCTAAAGTGCGATCTTATACTTAGTTTTTACTTTATAGTTGATTTCACATGGGACACCCAGCGACTGTTTTCTGTAAAATATCTGTTCGGAGAATCAAATATTGCCGAGAATTTTCTATTACTTGAGGACGGCTAACAATTTCTAGATGACCATTCCATTCATGTACAATTTTCGAGGCTTATCTAATAAACTCCCTACGATTTTCTGAAGTTTAATTTTTCACATTTCATTCCCCAGGCTAGACTTTTTTTCGTAGAAGAAAGGAAACCTAAACTATCGGATTCAAAAATGCGATGAAGAGAGAATACAAAAAAATTCTCACTTTCGTAAGAAGTTAAATTGCATCTAAAATTTTCGGGAAAAAATACTGCAGCCCTTGTAATTTCGAAAAGACTCAAGTTTCCCTAGGATGATGGAACGAATACAAATTTTATAGCCCTGCTTAGAATACATTTCTAGAGATCTAAAAGTACTTTAAATAGCCAAAAAAATTTTTTCAAAGTATTTAGAAGGTGCCCCTGATTTCATAACTTAACTGTCATATTTTTGGCCTGATTTTGATTCTGATTCTTTAACTTAACACTTCAAAGAAAATGAAAAACAATCCTTCTATAAGCCAACACGTGGATTCAGATTACGTGGTTGCTGGTAGAGGCAACGGTGTCATTTTTCGCTCTATTTGAAAGGAATTTATTTGAATCTATAATTTCAATTGTTGTTTTATTTCTATTGAATATCCAATTGCTGGAACATAGACTATTGCTTTTCCTTGTGACAAACAAACCACGAGGTGATTCTCAGTTGAGTAAACAGATCACATTGAGAAGTGTGTAGGCGGCTTTGTCTGGTGTGGTCAACGTAGCATGGCATGGCGTAGGGGAAGTCTTTAGGACTTCATTTTATTGTTCTCCCAAATGACAGATCAATCTGCATGTGGTAAAACTTTGCTTTTACTCTTGTAGTTTATTTCGCAGAGTATAGTTTATCATTTTAAAGCTCCTTAATTATAAACAAAGTACTGATTTTGACATCACTAGAAAAGAGTCACTGTTATATTTTCATGTTGTTTTACCCTCTCTATCTGTCCTTTGCTTTTTGTATATTACGCACTATACTAATTCAGTGCCTGAGAGTTTTCTGACACCCTAATAAATCAACTACTATTTGTTTTACGAGTTGACTTAACTCACTCTATTTCCACTTCTACCTCTACCACGGTAACAACTTATTGTGCCGTTTGTATCACTAAAAGTTCCAGCCGGCCTGTATGTATTTTAATGTTGATGTTCGTGTATCCTTTTAACTTTATTGTTATGGTTCAACCATATTATTGTAACTTTTTTACTTTTCCTTCCCGCCTCGAGTAGCTATAGGCTCCTTTCCGGGCAAGGATTAATTATGGCTCGTATCAATAGTGTTTTTGATAAACTTCAGCTTGAACTTGTTTAAACAAAGTATGGATTACACCGCGGTGTAAGACATTCAGTGGGCTTCCAATTTGTTTTTAAGCTGAATTGTAAGCCTTTTTCACGCAGTGTTTAAATGCGAGGGTTGGCCAAATTCAAAAGCCCCTTGGAACGAAACGGTTTAACTCTGGTTCAATAACCGAGAACCCAGTGTGTCGACATGTCAGGATGCATGCACAGGTGGCTTAGTGGTACACCCACCAGCGCCACTTTTCAGAGTGAGAACGATATCTCGCTTAAGGCTGTACTTTGAGTTATTAACTTGAACCGTAATACTGAGCTGGAACCCGCAGGCCACAGACGGTGTCATTTCACAAAAGATATTCTATTTCCCTTTCCTGCGGTTCGTTTCGCTTCGTTTCGCACTAAGCTAAGCACATGTATTACCTCTTTCCTCGTTTTAAACATGGGCTCATTGAATAATTGTTTTAAAGGAAACAGGTGTTATTCCGTGTACTACATACAACTGATGGCAAACCACTCTGTCTGAATGACGCAACTAGCTGAACTACCAAAGAAGCACAAACCGATTTAACATAGGTAGACAGGTCAAGGGTAGAGAGAGCCCAAAGAGTAAGAACACTCATTCGATACACACATGCATGCGTTCCTCCATATTTACAGTTTGCGCAGAAAAGAGGTTCGTATCAAAGCGAAACCAAAAATAAACTTGTTTGGATAACAAGCCAATAGACGAATTTCCAGGGTGCGGGTACTACACGCACATTGACCGGAAAAAGCAACTTACCCCGCTGAACAAACAATAGCCTGCGAATACAGCTGCCTCCCCTTGCTTCTCTTCGAGCGTCTTTAGTGACGAGAAGCGAGGAGAGACTGCCGTATTCGCAGGCTAGAACAAACGTAAATGAAATGTGTGAGATCCTGGCCAACATTTTTCATTTTAAGAAGGAAATTAACCGTCATGACTTCAAGTTTAACTAGGATTTGTGCATTTGTCGTTGTTGTTTTGCAAGGGGAGAGGGGAAGCTGGACAAAACAGTTAATGTAACAGAATGTGAAACGCACGTGCCATCTGGATGGTTTTTTTTTTCTTTTTTGCTTTCTGAAAACTGCTGCTGGCTTCTTGATTGAGAAAACACAGATTTTCATAGGCCCTAACCGAACGAAACACATCATTTTGATCTAAAGCTGATCTTTTTCATTGAAAGCGCCAGCACGCGTTCCAAACGTTCTCTTTATAGGTGCCCCAATACTTAAAGTTGAATGTGCTATTGTGTCAATTTGGCCGCCAACCATTCACAAAACTCTGATTGCAATCGCAATCACAATCCAATCTAGAGTCACGTTCTATAAACAAGGTTCAATATGGCGGATGGACCTCTCGAGTTCACGCAGGTTGCTTTCTCTTACTCGCAAGTTCAATCACATGCCCAGAGATTAACTTATCAGAAGATGGAGAGACTGTTGCTTGAGGGAACCCAGTGATCGAAGCTTTCGACGTTTTCTGTCTTTTTTTTCGCATTTTTTTACCTTTTGTTGGTCGGTTAGTAATTATATTCAGTTTCAATGTCTGTGCCCATTAAATCTTGTTTCAGCTCAGTTGTTGCTAGTCACAGATTTTTTCTGGGTTTTGGTGATGAGTTTGCCATGCTTTCTTAAATTACTATCGAGAAAGTCAGGTGTATATGACATGCAATTCTTTTTTTGAGGAAGGGCACGAAACGCCGCTCGGCTGCTTCCGCAACGTGTGAACACCAAGCGTAGAGGCTGAGGTTCATTCAGTGACACGTTTTCGATAAAAGTCATAACACGAAAACGTAGAAACTTGAAGACGCATTGTTCAGTGTTCTCTTCTATAATGCTACTCCGGCCCAGATCTTCAAGACTTGGCACGCGCCGAAGGCCTACGAGAAAGGGATTTGAGTGGAGATGAAGTCATTTTAGGATAGGTAAGTTAACGGAACGTCGGTTTTCTTTTAAAATGCGTCTTCCATTCATTATTTTGTTTATTTTTTTCTTTAAAACTAAGGGCTACAACCTCAGCGTCCTAAATAAGACTCAAACTATCCCCATAAACGGCACATTTCCTTTGAAATTTAGCTTAGACGTTTCTTATCTAAGAACAGCCCCTAAGACCTGCATGTTCTTCGATAAGACGCGTCTTTTTTATGTTGCCTCTTAAAATGCCCTTTAAACGGGATAGTTTGCGTCTTATTTGGGACGCGTCTAATGAAAGACACGCGTTTATTTTTCCTCGTATAAATGGCCCTAATGGTATACCTATTAGCCTGTTCCAGGCGAAGAGATAGTCGGGTAAAAGAATTGAAAAAGCGCGAACAGGAGAATAAAACGGCAGGAAACCGCCACCGCCCCCTTTTTTCTGAACTACAGCTCATATTTCCCTCTTTTCTTTTGCTGGCGCGTCATCCCAACTATCTGAGAGCCTGGAACAGGATATATACCCACGGGTCTTCAATCAAGGTGCTTCAATCCCAACACGTGCACCCTAATCACAATTTTCCCTCGATCCAGTAATCCGGTAACCCCTCCGGTTGTCATATGTTAATCCGATCCCGAACAAACGTTCCATAAAGTTCAGCCTCTGCTGAGGCTCCAGATTCCCTTGTGCCAGGAAAATCAGTTTAAAATAGTCGTACGAAAAGGCACGTGACAAGGTCTAGGAAAGTTTGGCACAGTTTCTGTTAGGTCAAAAAGAAAGGACGATATTCAGAGTTGAAAAAATGTATCCAACTTTCCTTATGGAATATCGTTTCCTTGGATCAACATTTCCCTGATCGCCAAATCTCGCATCCCTTTCATAATTCAATTTCGAAGGGCTCCATGCAAGGAATTCCCCTGACCCTGACTCATTTCCGTTTTGGAGAGGTTGTTTTTTCTTTTCTTTTTTGGAGCCCTTCAATAACCATCCCGAATCTCGCTCTTTCTTTCTTTTAAGCCATTAAATCGCAAGCGACGCTAGTGATTGAGTATCCGACAGTTTAAATAATATTTTGTCAAACGTACTTGCCCAAGGAGAGTTGGTCTTTCTTATGTACTCTGGTAGAGAGTATATCATAAGTCCATGGTTTGCGCAAATTTAGTTTTCCGTGAAATCCATGTGAGAGCGGCTAATATGGAGAAATAACTCATTTTTTCTCTTATTAGATTTCTTGGTTTGCTCACTAATTTAAGTAATTGTGGAGGATGCCATCATGGATAAATGCATAGCACGATCTTTAGAAATCTGAATGCGTGCGCTATGTCTCTGCTTCAGCCGGAACCACAAGACCACTGATGTCATACATTCAGCAACGAAAGTAGCACGTCTTGTTAGATGCGGTTTAAGATGAACTGTAGTTATTTAACCTGTTGTTAACCTGTAGTTACTAACACATGAGCAAAATCATTTATTCAAGTATTTATTTATTTGTTTGTTTATTTGCAGATTAAACTACATAACAAAAATGCTTAACCACCCAGGTTACAGGCCGCTAATTATCGCGGACGGTCAGGATTAATGTCATTAATGTGTGTATTTTTGAGACATCCTTAGTTAAACATCCGCCCTTCCTTAACTCATGTTTTTTCCTCGGGTGGTAATCATTTCCTGCTGATATGATTTAAGCATTCTCATCCAGCCAGCGATTAGGAGAAGATCAACATTGACGTTATCGTTCATGTTGGCACAAACTCACCAAGATATTTTTTATTCTAGAAATGAGATAAAACCATACAAGAAACAACGATTATCAAAGCCTCCGACAAAACTATTTATATGCACCTATTCTATTGAAACGAAACCAGTGATTGATTTGTGCTTTTCCAGGGTCTCCATTAAGGCACTTTGTTAAGGAGGACCTCAAATTAAAACAAAAACCCTGAAAATAAAACTAGAAAACAGTTAACAAATGTACCTGATCAGATTCTGCAGAAGGCTTGTTTGGTGGCAAACCGAAATTTTGTTTCTGACAGATTTGTTTAAAATTCAGCCTGCGAATACACTGAGTCCCTTCTCAGTATTTTCATCGCTCTCCTCAGTCGCTAAGACGCTAAAACGTCCCCGGAATCCCTGGATGCGAACCCTGCATGGCAACCTCTACCCCAGAGCTCTTCTGCTCATGACCGCCAGTCGCATGGCGCAGGGAGAGAAGACACGCTGACAGGACAGGACAGGACCCGACATGGTAATTGGCTTCTCAACGGAACGGCTCCGATTTACCACGCTTTATAATACTCCTCCCTCGAATTTGCTCCTCTCAGTCTAGTCTGTTCACAGACCTTCTGCTTTTTCTTTAGAGGTCATCGTGCTACCATACAGAGATAAAAGCTCGGGGAATTTATTGACCCCCTGTAGCGATCTCCGTCGCGCTCGTTTGGATTTGCACTCGCCAAATTCGTGTAAAAAAAGTAAAAAGTAAAAAACCTCTCTGGACAGGCCACTCTAGAAGTGGGTGAAAATAAAATTTAAAGTCTATGAAGTGTTAAACACCGCGATATCAGGCACAATACTGAAATGTAAAAAAATAATTATATTTTGATCTTCCGGCTTCACCTTTAAGAGTTTATGGGGATCAGGTTGCTTTTATTTTTATAAACTGGATTATGATGAGGAGTTTACAAACCCAATTTTTGTGCCTCATGTAATTACTTATCACATCAATCTTCGTTCATCTGTGTGTTATAGTCAGCAGCAGGAAAGAATTATAGTGTGAAGGAAATAATAACAATTAGATTCTGAACTTCCAAAATCGCACTCAGAAACAATTTCCTACTTGCCTGTAATCACTAAAATCAAGCTCTTGCTAAAATCTAGAGGTCACTATTACTTTATTAGCCTGCGAATACAGACGCCTACGTTGGGTCGTCATTTTTTCTCACTGTCGTGAAAAGCCCCGAGCACGGGAGAGAGGTTCGTGAGAGATGGTTGTTTTAGCGGGCTATTACTTTTCGGGTCTTTTTCCAACCCAACTCAAGGGTTCGTAACCCTAATTTTGCTGTTCAACGTGTGAAAGACTTAAAGTCTTGCGAAAATTACCAACAAATTAGATTAAGGATTTGTATTAGGCCCTAAAAGTAAACTGATATAAACAAAGTGTTCACCCTTACTTCCAAGAGAGCACCTGACAGGCGTGGCCGGCATTCAGCAGCTTGTTCCTTAATTTGAGAAAAAAAACGAGGGGTTCTCTGCATGCATCGTAGACAAAAAAAAGTCCGTGAATGATCATCTCTAGCACGCTGTTTAGGCACGATTTTCGCCGCGCTCTCGGGTCCGGTCGTGTTCCTCCGTGAGACTCTCTTCGTGGGAGGAGCGCGGGCTCATTTCCCGCACAGCGGCTGGTAATCGAGCCTAGTACAGTCAACTCTCGGCTCTCGCCTGGCGGACACCCCGATAATACGACAGCAACTAAATCCCCGGCAAAAAAAAACTACAGACGTTTCCCGCTATTACGGACTCTTGGTAATGAGGACACTATCTGGAGGTCCTACAGTGTCCGCAATAAAGGGAGTTGACTACACTGTTTCACTGAGAAATCTTTTGAGATAAAACTAGACAAACTTACGCGGCGACAAAGCTATTGGCTGTACCGCCCTGTGATCGCCGGTTAACAAACCTGGCGGATTATTTTAGACTCTCATCCACCTGTAACTTAACTAGCGTGCTACCTGCTACTAAATTATAGTACTGCCTGACAAGAGAGCTAAAACAAACATGTTTCTATCTAACTAAGGAAGTTCAAAACAGCTTTTCTTCGCAAAAATAAACATTGGTTTTTCCGACCTTTGATTGCAGGGTCACTTGCGAGTCAACATCAGTCTCATTCCTAGAGAATTTAGGGTCCATTCTCTAAACAAGAACTGTACGATTCAGTTTCCACGAAGATTAAGGCCATGATTAGCTCCAATGTAAAAAGAACAGTCTTGTCTTAAGTCAGATCAGTGGCTTTTAAGTGGGATTTTGAGGGGTTCGTAAAAAAGTGCTATGACACATCCTATTCAGGATGTGTTCAAGACTTCAATCTTCACAGATGTGAGTGAAAACGGCATGAAGCGTCAGACACAAAGAGTGGGTTGCCAGAAACGCCGAAAAAAGAAAGTAATTTACATTGCAATTGAAAACGGTTGATCCAATAGAATGCACAGTTCTGACAGTTTGGTTTTCCTACCGTCTCTGTTCATTTGTTTTGCAGGAACTTAGATCCTAAGAGTTAATTGCATAAAGGTATTAATCAAAACTCCAAATTAATTGCATAATAACTCATTACAGGACGTTCGTCATAAGTGCAATGGTGCAAGACTTGTTAAACTTTTTGTCTCCAATTTTGTTACTTCTAACATGTCTGAAGATCTCCAGGACCCTCTAGAATTGCGAAAAACCATGTGAGAGGAGCAGCCGCCATGGATAAGGAATAGCTGGTGTATGAAGACGTGAGGAATTGAACACGATGGGTCAATATCGAGGTCATCGTGATACTTGAAAGCCGCCAGGCTTTATTTTGTTTAACCGTTAGGCTTTAATAATTACTTTATTTATTTTTATGGCTAAATGAATTCGCCAAAAGATTTGAAAGGTTGATTAGACCAACGCCATCCATCGAGACCCATCAGCAACGGTCAAGTTATCCTGCATTTATTTCCGGTCTCGAAGCGAAAGTAATGTCCCCGGTGTAATTTTTTTTGCAAACTTGACAGCATTTGTTGATTTTGAATTTCTCTCTCTTTCACTTAATTGATCAGTTTGTTATTTCTCCTAACATACATGCCCAGGTTACTTGTTTATGTTTTGAGGAGAAATTGTACAATAAACAAATTTGATAAAAATAAACTTTTGCGGTTTGCGGAAGGCTTTTGACAGATTAAATTATTTCGTTAAGTTTGTTTGGTTAACGAGAGCTTTCAAGCGTTCGATCTGTGACTTCTCACAGACGCTAGAAAACGGCTCAAAAGGGTAAACATGGGTAAACACTAACAAGAAACCCTTCTTAGATCCCCGGGGGGGGGGGGGGGTAGGTGCGTGCCGCCCCAAAGGTAGCGTTTTTGCGCCGTTTTGTCTAAAGCGGGTATAGGACTTTGCCCATTTTGGTCTGGAATCGGGTATGGTTTTTGAACGAACTACGGGAACTCTGGGTATGAACGTTTTTATCGTTTCAATTTCAGATGAGTAAGAAAGAAATCAAAGAAAATTACGAAATCGAAATGTCTTTTAAGAAATCTTTTTTGTTATTGTTCTAATCTATGTCACTGACAACTAGTGTAGATTTTAGAGGCTGTGAAAAATGACATTTTTTGGTCCGATATGGGGTCAGGATTTGGAGAACCGCGCGGCATACCCCCGCCAAGAATTCCCAGGAGTACACCCCCCCCTCCCCGAGCTTAGATCTCTATGAAGTTTCAGAAAAATCGCTCCTTTTTCAATATAAATGAACATAAAACATACAGTGCCTTGTTGTAATCGATTGGGCTTATCTCGATCCAATATATATGTTGCAATTTTTTCCCGCCGTGTAGTAAGGTTTTCACTGTGTCTAGCGTGCTTTGTGAATTGGCCTTGTTATTCAATATTAGCGATTTAGGTGGTGATTAATAAACTTCGTTTATGACGTTTCAACTGCAGGAAATTGACTCATGAAAAATAAGTGAATTTCATCGGTATTAAATTTAACATCATTTGGCTAAATGAACTATTCCTTAAGTCAGGCAATAGGAAATTGAAAATATTAAGTGCCTCACAATCAAGAGTAAAAAGAAAATTTTTACTTTCTTCCCAAACCGAAAAGCATAATTAGCGGTAACAGACCGGAAATCCTCTTCTTTTTAAAAGTCATAACAAGAGGTATTTGGCAGCAGAAGATTTCGTAATCCGCCAAGCAGCTTTCATCTCACATGCCCAAACTGTCTTTTCAGTTGCGAACAGACCAATCAAACGCTAGCGGTATCTGTTTGAAGGTGGCGAGAAGCCTGGCAAGTTTCCCAAATCGTCTGAGGAAAAAAAAATGACACGCAAGTTATTTCCTGCTACCTTGCGGGCGGTCACTTTCTGAACGGTGCAGTAGTAAAACTTGGTCCCATCTGGGCTAGCGAACGCTAAAACTTGTCTTTAGAATAAGACCATTCGCAGATGCACTTCACTTAAGGAAGATAGGAGAAAAATGTGACAACTAGCTTGCAAAGGGCTATTATTCTTTCTGGTAATGATAAAAGTTAAGATAACAGCTCTGTCAAATAATCTGAAGTGTTTTTCTTAGCTATATGGACTTTTTCAATTCACCTAGTGTTTGTTTACCCTCGCCCTAAGTCCCTCGATAGTGATCAATCTTTTTAATAGATCCTATTCATTGGCGACAAAACTTGTCCCTTTGAATTTCTAGATAGATCTAATTCGAGTGCAAAACAAGAAATCCTTCCTTTTTGTGTTGAATAGAATAACAAATAGATAAAAAAGAGGTTTTGCAACAAGTCCGGGTAATTCACTTTTTTCTCACATAATTGTGAGATATCTTTGATTCGAACAAGTACCGTTTGTTCTCTTTGTTATATTCGCCGAAGGGCAAATTCTTTCGCAATCTAAAAGAGTTCAATCACAGAGATATTTTTCTCGTATAAAAAATAATAATAAACGCAAGCGTTAACCGGTGAGGTAAAGAAACTTAAAAGAAAAGTATTCTTCCGAAAATCGTTTTTTAGAGGGGAATTTCACGTCAACTAGTGTCATGAAACTGAAGCTTGGAAAAGCAAGGAACGTTCTTATCAACACTTCTCCATTTAGTTCGTTTGATGCTTTCAATTGTCTCCGAGTGTCACCAATTCACAGTAATTAAACTAATTAGGCCTGCTGTTCTTATCGTAATGCCAAAAAATGGCCAGCAGAAGCAGCTATTGGTCGCTGTTGATTGTCTAGGCAAACATCAAAGAGAGTTGCCGCTGGCGTCCTTCCCACAAGACGTTGCAGCCCCACTAGCTTCCCTCGTGAAAATTGATGAGGGAGTTTCTGAACTGGTGGCGTTCGGTTAGTGTTCTCCTATTACACAGTTTAGCATTTTCCACTTTCCTCTAGCAGGTTGAACACGCTGAATATAGTATCCACGGTACGGAAATGTGAGCTTTAGCTGGGCGGAGTTTTAATTCGTGAGGTTATGAGGCTGTTGCATGAAAATAGGATGAATTTGCGAGCTTTCTCTCTCTTGCAGGCTGCACTAGTGACCGCGCTCTATCTCTGTGGTTCATTCGATGCGATGTAAGACGAGTCCCGTAGTTGAAGCGCGAGTTTTGATTGCAAGCGGTGAATGGTGAATTAAGGTAAGTTGAGCACTTCATTCTCCTTGTAACTGTATAAATGGATCGTCGGCGATATTTATTTTTGTGCGGTGTCGTTTAAGTCGTGACTAACAAAACACGTGTGAATGCGAGCAAACTCGCGAAGTGACACCATGAATTTTAGTCAAATGCATTTTGCACCGTAAACGGGAAGAGCCTTTTCGGCGTTGTGCGTTCTTGTTTATAAATTTTTCCTTGGGAGGTAGAAATAGTAACGGTCTTCCGCTGGCTATGTCACTACGCCACTGGTTTAATATTTGAAGGGTCTTGAGGAAGCGCTTCAGTGCATTCAGCTGAGTTTGATCCGAGAATGCTTGCACAAAGAAACAATACAAGTTTTAATTGCTCTGTTAGTTAATAACAAACCTCAGCTTTAAATTGTCAACTCGTATGAAAAAATCTAGGGATTGTCGTCCGGTCGTATCCGTTGGCTTGATGTCGTGACAAATATATCTTGCTTTTTTCAAATGGAAGTTCTATTCATTTCCTTTTGTGGTTTCGTCGAATGATGTTTAGAGCTGCGTAAACCTTGCCTCAAGTAATAACCAAACGGCTCGTTCATCCTTTGTGGAAGTACGTAACACGTGCTTCACGGTTTTTGAAAGTTTGTTGTCACAACGAATTTCGTGTTTATGTGGCAAATTACAGCTCGAAGCCGCTCCGAATCAAGCTGTTGTAAAAAGTGTTCAATACAAAAAACGCTGTCAAATTCGCTCTTACTTCAGGTGTATTTAATGTTTGAGGACAGAATTTTTTAGCGATTAACTTTCGGCACTTTTAACACCAATTTTCATTTTCATATAATTTTCTTTGGAGGGTAATCAGATGTTTAATTCTCTCATTTGACTTTTGTTAGTGTCTGACGAGTTGAAAGTGAGATTCAATAAATGAAGTGAAAACAACAAGCAACTCTCCGAAAAGGCATTTTAGTTTTGAGATGACCTGTTATGAAACGAGGTTTTAGTTAAGTTTCTGCCCATATGGTACTAGTAAATTGTTTTGATCGAAAGCTATAATATAAACAACAGTATTGGTCCATTTGGAAACCATCCTGTAACTTTGATCATATTCAAACATCGTTGTTAAGCTTCACGTCCTGTGAGATTTACATAATTGCCTTGACCTGTTGAGAGGACGTTCTCCATACAAAAGCAGAACAATTGTGCAGGCCGTTTACTATTATACTAAATTATAATATTTGCGCGAACAATTTTATGGCTCAAAGCAAAAGCTAAGGTGTAAGACAATAAATATAACAAAGCGGCGAGTTTCGTCGTTTGCACTGCCTGAGGTTACTAATTTCGGTTTTCTACTTTGTCTGACAAATCGTCTTGCGAGACCGCTCTTAAATTTCTTTCCCCATTTTTGTATCAAACAGCGGCTTTTTATGTCTTCTGTTGTTTATGTTAAGCATTAATTTTGCGCTGGAAAAATATGCGTGGCTAGTTTTCTTCGTCGTTAAGCTCTTTAATTGCAACATTTTTAATCCGATTCAATGCTTTTGTCAATTTTAGAAGAGTGCGTGTTCTTTTTGTATAGATAACTTAAAAACCGCAAGAGAACTGTTATCGTTTATGGTCAACTTTTAATATGCTCGTCTTTTAAATATTTTGTCAATATTGTGCCTTTGTGCAAAGAGCTTTTGTTATTGTACAAGACAAACATCGAACAAAACAATTTCCATAAGAAGTTTGCTCGAGTAAATTAAACTTTTTTGAGAAATAGGCGTTAGTTGTCTTAGTTGTAAAACCGGCACATAAAAATGGAAATATTTAGAGCGCACAAGAAGAACGGTTGTTTTTGCTGGTTTTCATAGACGAAATAAAATAGTTTCTGTCGATTCAAACTTGGCTTGAAAAGTATATACAGTGCCCGTTTTTTGTTTTGCATTTTCTGTGAAAATCATAATTTCCCCCCTTAATTTCGCGTCCTGTCCAAATTTCGAAGCAATTTCCAATACGGGAAATTAGAAGAATCGGGGAACAAGTTTGTGGAAGCACGAGTTTGCCCAGCACTGGCAGCTGCCTGTGGATTTGTCTTTTTTCTTTGTCATTAAATAAAATATCTGTCATTACATCCTGCCATAACTTTCTTTCATCAAGTTGAAGAATAGAAAATTAATTTAAGTCTGCAATCATTGAATCTGTTTTAAACAAAAATCATTACCTATACATTTAAGGATCTTTTTACCTTAGGTTTTCTGAGAGAGAAGTTTTTTTTGGCAATTAACAAGTTCAGCTGTCCATTGTACCATCTTTTCTGTTAGTTTTTGATCTTCTCAGAGGAAATAGTAAACAGACTTCCCTGTTTTTTTGATCAGCTTTTAAGGTGTTTTTACAAATCTCATTAAATCAAAGGACAGTCAAACAGTTTATTTCACGTCTTGTGTTTTCAAGTCTCAAGTTGGATTTTCAAAAGTGCAAACTGCAGCTATAGTAACATGCTGCCCCTGTTTCGCACCCAGCGGAAAAAAAGCGTGGTACTTGTTAATATCTGGTTTTGTCTCAGGTTTTGCCTTCTTTTCTTAGCTGAATAAAGCTGATTAAAGTTATAGAATACCAGCAACTTTCTTTGCATCACTGAATAAGAATGGCTCTTTTGTTTTTGGCGTGCTTCTTTACACAAATCATTGCAAGGTCTATGTTAATGAGTGGCTACCCATATATAGCTAGATGTTCTTAGATTACTCTCAAAGCTGACTATCTACATGGTCACTTGGATATACTGGGCAGCTCTAAGTGTTTGCTGGTGTAACCACTTTCCATGATATCAACATTTAGGTGGTAAAGTTAAAAAAAATGTCAAACTGATTGAAAAAACTTGGAAGGGTAATCTAGGCCAACTTTTGTTCCCCCAGATTATAATTCTTCCTTTTGTGGGGAAATTTATGCCACCTAGGTGCATTCTTATTCTGACATCTGCTGTAATTTTATGAAGCTACTCTAACAACACCCCAGAGGCAATTCAGTCAACAAGTTATTATTGAAAGAAACAAATTTTTCTCACCAGTTTCCTGGGTGCTTAGTAAGATCTTTTCATTTTGTTAATCTCACATCAATCAATCTTATCCTGGATTTATTTTAAAAACCTGAATGAAAATTTGAATGCAACTTGTTTGGCTAAACTGAAAAGGACTGGTGCCATTTTATTATTATGGTGGAGTGGGTGGAATTAAAGCCGCCTCTTTATAGGAGCTAGACAATTCTCCTCAGGTGGTTGAGTTTCCCAGTCTGATTCTGTCAGTATCTGTTTACAGAAGGCTTCTAAACGGATTCAAGAGTGAAAGAACTTAATCTATATAAAATAAAATGTTAGAGTTGATGTCAAATATTTGGATCACTGTGTGATCATTTCACTATTCATGTAATAAAATGAGATTTTTAGTGGGTCATTATATGCTACTTGGGAGCTTTAGAAGATTATGAATAATAAATAAGCAATTTAAACTGTCTAATGCAGTTCAATTTCATGTATAAAGGCACCAGCTATTAGGCAAACAATAAACTCTAGAGCCAATGTTAAACTATTAAATTTGGAATTCAATCCCTGGGTTTTTTTAATAAGGCTTCTTAACTTATTTTTATTGTTTATATATTAGTCCATGGACAATCTTTATATTGACGGCTTTTCAGGTAGGGCTTGTTTTGTTTAGTAGAGTGGAGCTGTGTGGGTCTCTTTCAAGGATGTTCACATCTTAGAGTTGAAACTCCTTTTTTTTGCTGGGTGGAAAGTGGGTGATTATGAGAAAATGGCACATTTGTGAGCTTATAACATACTATTTGAAGAAATTTCATGAACCAGCATCAACATACAGCTACTAACTTTTCAGTGTTTTTTTTCTGCTGTTTTTTTTCTCTTGATCTGAACCATATCACCCTTGGGAACAAAAACCCAGTCACATGTTCCGGGTCACATTCCTTCAAAGCCCATAAATAACGTTAATGTTAATCTGAGATTAAATACAGTATTATTGAAGGCCCTTCCTTTACCATGAAAGACTTATTTTTTCCGTGAAGTTGTTTCATTAACTTTGTTGTGTAGGTTTAGGGTATAAAATTGAAAAAGAGAATAAGAATGATAAATAAATAGCCACTTAAAAAGACTGACATTATGATGAACATGTTCTTAATTAAAAAAATTACTAGTGCTAACTTGGATTGACATAAGTCCAATTTGGACCTGTTGCCAATGTATATACACACGTATATACACCTAATTGTAATAACTTTTTCATAGAAAAATGAAAACAAGAAAATTGAAAAAACCTAAATAGGAGATAAATTAGGCACAGTCACTACATGTAAGGATCTGGTCTGACTAAAGAATGAAACAGAAAACTTATTTTCAGTAGCCCATTTACCTTGCCAATATTTTTATATTGGATGTAAAATTGAAGTACTGGTATTTTGTGACTGTGAGAATATCAAAACATAATTTGCAAGACTAATGAATTTGTATAATTTGGTTATTTTTGCTTTTCTTTAAGAACATGTTAGTGAAATTAGGTGTATCTAAATCTTTTAATGTTGTATTTGTATTATCATTTCATCATCAGTGGCATTGAAACTCCTGGTCTCTCTGATACAAAACAACAACAACAGCAAATTAACAGTACAAAACGAACAAAAAAACGGTGTTGAACCAATTTATCATGTTCAGAAACCTTATAGGGCTCCAACTGTGACTGGCAGTACCATGGATATTAACTCATAGACTAGATCTTGACTCTTTTATCCTACCATATTGAGTCTTTGATATTTACATGCCAATGAGTTTCAGTGCAGTGTGAACAAAATCAAATATTTTAATTGCTTTTCCAAAGAGAATTAACATCATTTTACAAAATAAATACATGCACAAACAGTTTACTTGCTGCAAACTTTAAAACGCTTAAAAGAAATCTAAAAATACTCAAGTCTATGAATTTTAATCGAATTAAAAGATATTGATAGGTCAGTGGTAACTTTCTAAACAGTATGTGATCTCAATGGGAAGTACCGAGCCTGTGATATAGCTTTATGATACTGGTCAGCAGAACCACTTGAAATCAGTACTCTGTGACTGAATTTTGTTAGCAGATTCTCTATGTCACTATGTGATTTATTTTGTCATTGAAATGCATGAAGGAAAAAAATTTAGAGCAAAGAAAACAAAGGTGAAATAATTATTTTAAAATTGTTTCAGAAAGCAAACATGTTTTCAAGAGATTATTTTTTATTTTAAACTACCTTTGGGCACATAGAATGTTAAGAAAAAACCCAGTGGTACCACAAAAAAGTGGTCACAAGACACACATCCCTATGATTACAACTAGGAGCTTATAAGGGTTTCTTGTTGAACAACTGCTTTGGAGTTTTTGGTAGTAAAAATGAAAACAATTTACTTGGGGAGGGAGCGAAGTTTTTGTTTCATGAAAATGAACAAACCTGTCACGCAAAGCTGAAAGAAAATATTGCATGTGGTGAGTGAAACTCATCTGTTCTTACATGAGGCCATTTTACAGTTGTGGGCTTAACCTTGGCCTCTTTACATGGAGGTGGGGGACCCCAGGTAAGTGAGATAACCTGCCCAGCTGGGGTAAAAAAATAACCTGCGTTGACATTCCAACCCTGCCATCCCAGGGTGAACTGTCTCTAGGTTACTGTCTTTTCGCCAAAGGCAGTAAGTTGTCCAGTCAACAAATTTGATGTAACATGAATCCAAACCTGGCTAGGTGGTTATATCCCCCTACCTTGAAATGTTTACATGACAAAATATGACCCCAGCTGACAGGGTTATTTTTGCAGATTTTGCTTTGTGAGAACAACATGTGAAAGAGCTTACAGTCCACATGAATTTACCAGAAATTTGTCTTACAGTACTTCTTGAATTTAATTCTCTAAAAACCTTCACTTGCTCGTCAGGCAAGTTAAGAACAGAATTCACTTACCCAATCACGAAATCCATTAGCTTCAGGCTATCACTCACAACTTTGTTTGCAAACTGAGGCTGGATGGTGGTCCACATGGTGAGTTTTTAAGAGCAAGCTGAGATTGTAGAGCAGGGCTATCTTGGTGGCCTGAAATACACTTACAGTGTACAGCTGTCTACTTTTGCTAGTGTTTAAATAATTGAAATAAACGTTCAGTCTAATCACAAGAAAATTGCCTTGTAAATCAAAACCGAGTTTTTTGCTGTGATTATTTGACTGCTGTACATTAGATTTTGATGTGAGCAACCTTCAGCCTTCTTCAAAACGTTTAGTATCCCAGTATATTTCACATAAAGAAAAACAACAACCGAAAAAAAGCATGTTTGTTGACCCAGTCAGCCCCCCCCTAAAGAAACTTTTCTTCACAGCTATTCCTTCTCAGTTTTATGTAAATAATGATAACAAGTTAAATCTTAAGATAAACATTGTATTGACTGGTATAAAAATCTTTAAAGTGAACAGGTTTCTAAATAAGGACCCTTTTACCCTGTTGAGTTAAACAGTTCCTATTGTTAACTTCCTTCTGTTCCTTCAAGCTTAACTGTGAAGAAGACATACTCAGACGCATGGTCAAATGTTTCTTTGTGGTTCTAGATTTTACCCCATCATGAGGCACAAGGTATTAAATTAAATTATAAACTTTAATTTGTTGTTAAATTTAATATGTTAATGGTAACTAGTTCAAATTTTTTTGTCTTTTAATTCAAAGTACTGCTTCTGGAAAAGTTTCTAGCCATTTTCATCAACTTGCTCAATTAATTAGTTGTTTATAATATTATAACCATTTTTTTTTAAATTAAAGTCTCTATATCCACAGAATGTTTGGACTCTTGTGTTCCAATATTATGATTCTGTCGCTATATTTTTTTAAATTTTTTTACAACTGTCAATAAAGATATTAATGTATTGAAAATATAAAGCTTAATATGATATATTCTTGTTTTATAAAATTTCAATGAATGCTGAAATGAACCAAGTTATATTGTAAGCGGTTAAACTTTGTTTAGCTGAAACTTAACCTGATGATCTTAAGGTTTTCTTGAATGATTTTTGATCCTTTTTCCTCCTGTTAGATTCAATTCTTAATTATTGTTTGTCATGTTGCAAGGTTTACTTTTTAAAGCCAAGTCTGCTTTCTAACAGGAGGAACATAGATGTGGCAACACAAAGACAGGGCCCAGTTTTATAGACACCCAAATGTTAACATACAAGTTTGATGTCATGCATTTATCTTTGATTGAAAATCTACCTTACTGTTTCAGTGTCCACATGAGTGTTAACAGTAATTTAGCTAGGTGCAGGTGACAAATGATATGTCTGCCAACTCCATTTGTAATTATCATCACATTTCTGCATCGTAGTGGTCTTAGAGTTTCTAAACAAAATCCAACCAAGCCATTCCCACATTCCTTTGAGCAGAAGTTCTGGCTTCTGGCTCCAGTTGTTCGAAAAGGTGGATAGTGCACTGTCCAGCATTGGAACAACTGGAGCCAGGACTGCAAGTGCAAGTCTGAGTATGAGTGTGAGTTTTCACTCCAAGATTTTTGAGCTGTAAAAGGAAATCTAATCAGCATGAAGTTTTTTCATTGGCTGGTTAACAACAAGAATGATTTGAAGTTCTAAAAACACTGCATGGTAGTTTGCAATTTCAAGGCCATACTTGTAGTCAATCTTGTACTCTTAGTCCAAACTTAAATATCTTGCTAATGTTTTTAAAAAAACTCTTGATTTCCCAAGAATTTCAACAGTGTTGCTAGGTGAGCTTTTTTCAAAGTTGCGTTTTGATGACCTAAAATTGTAGAATGGTCACCAGGCAGATTATAAGGGCTGTGTTCGGTTGAATTATTAAAGGAATAGTTATTTCAGAAATGATCAAATGGCTGCCCATTGTTGGATATGGAGGTGGACATGACATCTCAGAACTTAACTCCTAGACAGCTAAGGTTAAATGAATTGAATTTAAGGACAGGTTGCTGATTTGGCCACTTTTACTGCAATTTGAGTCGCCAATATTTTCTTTCTGTGGGGACCAAAACAATCACAGACTGGGCTGTACAACAAAGTCATGTTTTCCTTGTATGTGCCTTCCAGCAGTGATGATAATGTGTAGTTTGAAATTTTTTGTAGGTGATGGCAACAGATCCAGTGCAGTCAGAATCTAGCAGTGTCCTAGAAACAGTGCCAGTAAGATAAATTATTACTGCACTTTTCAACAACATGCAAACTCTGAAATTTAAAAGCCAGCTTACAATTGCGTTTTTTTGCTGAAACCCACCAATTACAAATCAAGGTCTAAAGTGACTGATAGCAGCAAAGAACTTAAACATTGGTTGGCTTTTAAACATCAGAATTTGTGTGTTTTTGAGAATTGCAGTAAAGAGAACCAAAATCTACATGGAAACTGTTTTATGTTTCAGGTTTATGAAATCTGTTTGTCATTGCTTAATAAAAGTTACATATTACATTCGACTCCCGATAATTCAAACCTTAGATGGAAATAGAAAAAAGTTTGAGTTATTGAGAGTTAGAGTTATGGAGGGTAAAATTATATAGAAAACGATCTGAAGGGAATTGAAAATTGCTTCGGGTTAGCGGGAGGTTCGAGTTATAGAGGGTGCAAGTTACCGGAAGTTGACTGCATGGAAGCCATTCGAGACCAAGTCAAAAACCTTTCTTGTGAAAATGAGTTTCTTTACATTAGAATTAGAAAAATCATTTTTGCATCAGAGACTGTGCTCTTACCCCCCCCCCCTCCCCATTTTCTGCTTGGGACAACGTCGAAAATAAAAAAAATGCCTGTTATTTTTACTATCATTTGCTACAAGAGCTGGTGCTTTGTACAATAATAATTAAACTTGCCCTTGGTAACTGAGGAACTTGTCCTTAAACAACATGTGCTCCATTTTAGGCAAAAAGAGCCAGGCAAGAGAACAGTGATGATGAGAAGGAGAGGTAAAGTGTTACTGTTGTTTGTTGATTATTGTACAGTGTTGATGTAACATACAGCTCAGTTTAATCTTGATTTAACTACATTCAGGTATAGAATTGTCTTATTTAGAAGCTGTTTATCTGATATAACTAAAAGAGAAACTTTGGTTTACAGCAGTGATGATTCAAGCCAAAGCGGATCTCCAACTCATCATCCAGTAAATGGCCCACAGAGGGAAAGCAAACCGTCTTCTGGGATGACGAGTGTCATTACATGCCATGAATCAGAGAAGAATGACTCCTCATGGGATGGAAGTGAATCTACCATTGCCGTGACCAGTGCTGATCTCGGAGTTGGAGGACCAAATGTTGTAGCACCAGTATCCACGGTAGCACTAAGCTATCCCGCATCAGACGGGTCAACCACCATGACAAACTTAGATGGGTGTGGCTTTGGAAATCAAACCATTGTGACTGGAGTAACGGACAGCTCTGGTCAGTACCAGCAGCTTCAAGGACAGTACACTGCCAATACTGCTGGCTACTATGGCCAGCGTCCTTATCCTCATATTGTTCCTGCCCCTCAGCAGGGGATGCAGCAGTATAAGACAACTGGCGGTGTTATTCAGGGCACTGGAATTGCCCAGGTTGCTGGGTATGTGTACCCGCAAACTGGACCCCAACCAGGATACCCCATGGCTGTACAGACTGTGCGATATCCAGCTGTGAATCCGGCTGCTGCAAAAACAGCAGCTGACAATAGGAATGTTTCCCAAGGGGAAAGCCATGTAGGCAACATTCCAGACATATCGACGCTTCGACAACCGGCAAATCCAGCTTATGGCAATCCTTATGGAACCGTTGTTACATACCCTGCTATTATCCAGACTGGACAAGCAGTATATAGTAATCCATATCAAGCACCTTACGGGACAACATACGTAGTATCCACAGGAACCCCAACTACTAGCACCACTGCATATTCTGTTCAACAGTCAGACCAGCAGGGTTCATTTCAGTATGGATACCGTACTAATCCACAAACTTATCCATACAACTATCTCAACACTCCACCACCAGCATATTCGCCATCCCAATATATCACACAGATAAACAATACAGCACCTCCCAATGCCGTGGCTGGTCAGACCAGTACCTACCAACTCACACAGCTTGTATCAGGACAGGCAAATCAAGCTGTAACCACTAATGGAGAAAGAAACCATTCTGCAAGCACAGGTATTTGATAAATAATATTTGTTTAATTGTCTTGATTCATTGTCATTTACCACGACATGTATAATTATATTGCAATGACAGGAAACAGATCAAGATGCACCTCTCACTTTAAAATTTTTGAGTTTTAACAGCCCATAACTTCATCGCTTAACTGACAGATGACCAGTGACATCTTGACTTAATTAGCCAATCAGGTCAAGGGTCAGTTACTGTCAATCTCAGAGTACAGTGAACACCTAAAGTATGTCGGGAATGTTGATTGTTCAGTGACCAATCGCATCAAAGATCAGGACTCACAAGCTGACTACAAAACCACTAACTTATAAATTTTTGTTGATGCCATGGTTTAGTTTTCTCATGCCTGATTGCCCTGATTATTCTTTGCTACACAACAACATTCCAAAAATGTTTCTGATGTGACTTTCTCTAAGAAGGACTCTACATATATCTCCTGATCTGGAGGGTTTCTGCCTTAACTAGAGTTGAATAAGCATATACACTGTAGGGAGCGCATTGCCATTTGCCAAAAGTTTATTGAGATTTGACTGCCTCTGTTGAAGAAAGCAATGTCCCTGTTATTTTAAAGTCAACTGCTAGAAGTGCTAAGTTAATTAATTGTGTCTGACTTCTGGCTCAGCTGTATTCATACATTTACCATTATTGTTTTCAATTCTATCATTGATAGAAGGTCTATTTTTGGTAAGCCTACAGCGTCATGATCGTACATGTTAGGGTGTTTTACCTGAGCTGTTTTGTGTTAGAGATCGTATTAATTTAGTTGCTCTGAACTTTTACAGTCAGACCGGCAAAACCGTGAACACTTAAAATATTTCAGGAATGTTTTATTGTGTTACGACCAATCACAGTAAAGATCAGGGTACACGAACTGGCCACAAAACCACAAAGTAATTAACATTCTTGATTGTAGTTTAGTTTCTTAAGCCTGATTGGCTTTTTCCTAGCAACACAAAAACATCCCAGAAATATTTCTGGTGTTCACAGTTTTCCCTGTTTGACTGTAAGTACGGAATATCTATTTATGATGAAAAACAATCATTTAATGCAAAACAATAGTGATGATAAAAGTCTTTTAAGTTATCTACATGTAGTAAATACTTGAGAGAATTTGTTATCTGTTCTCCCTTCACAAAAAGCCTGTTTTGTTCATCAGATGATCGTGAATAAGCAATTTCAGTTGTAGTCTTCTTTGCTTTTGTTGCACTCAAACTGCCTATTTTCAAGATAAACGACCATGTAGTTGTATCAACAAAGGATGCTCACTTTTGCTTAATTGTAACATGACTTTCACAACAAGAGATGACCCTGAACATTGCCCTTGCTGTATGTTTTTTTTACACTGCTTTTTAATTTTTTGTAGAAGATATGAAGAAGCAGCAACTTATTATTTATCGGCCATAAAAAGTTGTCTGCTCAAGTGAGCTGAGCTGTACATGTATTTATTCTCTGACAAAATAATATTTTGTTCCTTCACTCATAAGCTAATAGCTTTTTTATCAGCTGTCTCAGACTTTTGAAGTGATGTTTTTTTTTACTGCAGATGTGACCATCTTTCTATTGTGTGCCTTTTAAAAATAATTTGGCTCCATTGTTATATTTTGTTGCTACAGTTTCTTTCATGCTGTGTTATTCAGTTATCTTTAACCCCCAAAAAGTGTGTGGTAAATTTTGCGGTGCTTATACCGATAACCGAAATTAATTGTACTCTTTAATGTCACCCTTGAAGCCCAAATATCCCCATAGAAATTCTCCAGCCTGTTCTCCATAAATTTCCTTACAGAATTGGTTGAGAAAATTTGATAAAATTGGCCTTTGGTGATCATTCGATTGATTCTCAATTACTTTTTCCCTTGAATATAGTTTGATAGTGTTTGGAGAAAAAAAATGCTGGTCACTCTTGCAACTTTAAGGGTTAAGAGACTGATAACAGTAGTTTCTTTATATTGAGGTCACAAACATGTTTTACTTTCCAAACAGGTAACATAAAGAAAAGTATTGTATGATATCATCCTGTATTGAAAGAATGTTGCAGTGTGCGATTTCTTAGCTCTCTTATGTTTTTAACATGTTAATTGAAGGTGTTCCAGTTGTTTTTCAATAATAATTTTCAGCATGTAAAAAATATAAAATATAATATCCTGTCATGCTTGGGTTTACAAAAACAGAATGATGTTATCAACAAAATTAATTAATCAGGAAATGAAGATTATAAGGGCATTGTTATAGAAAGCCCACTTTGCTGCATGGAGGAAAAAGAGCAGTTTCTGTCAAAGCTAAAATAGACTGATTTTCTCTACTTTTTCTTTTTTAATGCATCTTGGCATGTGTTCCTTTCTGTGGAGCATTTGTTTAGATGGAAATCCATTTGATGTGCCAAATGTTTACTTTACTTTGTAATGAATTAATTAAGACCTCTGTGGTGGCATAGAAGCCATTAGCAACACATATGTTGCTTTTGAGTGTTGTTTTGGTATTTTTAGTTCAACTGCAAACTTGACTAAAATGCCTGCTGGATTTATTCAGCTTGGGAATGAATTTAATTGAAGCTTTCTTCATTGTTTTATTAATGTTTTTGGAGTAAGAATCCTTTATTTTTAATGCTTTTGAGAAAAGTAAACTTTTAAAGGAAGGAGACCATTAGCATGAACAAACAGATGTTTTCAACAGTAAGTGCATGCCATGGAGTCAATTAAAATAACAAAAGAAAAACAACTTAACTCCAACTACACATGTACACACACATCTGCAGTGTTTAATTGATGCTTTTACAAAACATTATTTAACCATCCAGGAAGTTTGCCAAACAGAGGAAATGTGTTTCTTCTTTGTTTGGTTTTTGCTGAGAGATGATCTCTTTAATAAAAACTACAAAGTTCGGTCTTAGTTTGCCTACATGTGAGAATTAATTGCTTAAAGCCACATACTATTTGTTGGCATCCTGAAAGCTTTTGGCAGACATTAAGGAGTCATTGTGTACATATATACTCATAGAAACAAGTAGTTTAAAGTAGGTCTTTCCAATTTTATGTAAAACAGGCTTTGGTCATGCTCACAGACTTTTGTCTTGTAAAATGCGTTCTTCCAAGGAGGAATAAATAAGGAATTTTGTCCGGAAAAAAAAAACACTATTGTAATAGGTTTGGCATGAATTGCTACTCAGTGTGTTGTGCTGAATATTGTGTAGACATCCCTGATGGTTTTAATAATGAGTGATTGTGTGAAGTGAAGGGAAACAGAAGAAATTGTATTATGCTTTTCACAATCTGTTCAGACCCCAAGGGTTTACTGATTATATGTTTAGGCGCTTGGAGGGCCGGAAGGTAGGGGTCATAATTTTTTAAGACTTCGCAGGAATAAAAAAAGACATTTATAATTTTTGTTGGCCAGCGTTATATACTGCAAAACATTCTGCATGCACTAAATCAGATATCATATACTTAAAACACAGTCAGTCTTAGATACAAGTGAGTTTCTGTTAGATGGGTTGCCCTACAGAATGAAACTAGATTAGCCAAGGGGGTCTGTTCCTCAGACAAGAACTACCCCCTCTGGGTAAAAATATAAAGTAATTTGCAACCAAACACAGTCACTGCATTTGATGTGGGTGGAGGAGGAGGAGGAGGGGTCAATATTAAGAATGAGCATATTAATTGGTGTGGCCTATGACATGAAAAAAAGCTTGTGTAGTACATACTCTCAACTTTATGTCTGTTTGGAGATCAGTATGTAATATAATATTTATACTGGCCATTTCAGAGTTGCGTAGAGAACTGGGGCGAGTTTCAAATTTAAACTAATCAATAAGCTTACATCTCCATATAAGATCATGTAGAGATTAGTTATTTGACCAGGTTTGGTGCTCTAAGGTTGAAAAGGGATCAAGTTATGACTCTTGAAACATGGTTAAAGCTCCATACAAATGTCTGTAATTTTGTGACAGCGTTTTGCAAAACCATATAAACTCTTAATTTTTTTCACGATTTCTGTGATATTCCTGAAAATGGGCAAACATAGTGATTTTCAAATTAGTTCCTTCCAAGTAGTAGATGCATGACGAATTTTACAGTTAAACAGAAAAACTAAAAAATATTTTAAAGAGTTTATATTGTTTTTGGGGACACTGTCACAAAATTACAGATGTTTGTATGGATCTTTAACCATGTTTCAAGAGTCATATCTTGATCCTTGTTCAACTTTGACAAACAATCAATCTGAACATTACCTTTTGTATGGTGGTGTTAGTTTATTGATTAGTTTAAGTTTGAAACTCACACCAGTTCCCTACGCAATAAAATCTCACAATTAGTTGGTTTCTAACCAATGATTATCCAGTTGTGTGGGGTCAGGATTGATTGTGGACAAGTACATGTATGAGGCAGGGGGAGGTGCAAGTAAGCTACCACAGGGGACAGGTTTGATGGGTTAATGAGAATGAAGGGATAGGGAAGAAGAGAAAATGTCCAGATTTCAGATCTGCAGAGGCCGGAATCTCTGAGTATGGTGTGAGGTTGTTACTAAACCTGAAAATATTATGTTCTTTGGCTCTTTAGTTACCAGTAAAAGATGTGTTTCTTATGCTTTAATACTCAGGCAATGCCTCCATTCAGTATTCGCCCAACCTTCCATCGACCCCTAGCCCTCCTCACTCACCGGTGACAGGAACAGAGAACTCTCTCACCAGTGTGGCATTAGTGTCTGCAAATGTCGGAATGCCTGGACAAGATGGAGTAGGTGGGGTGCAAACCCTTGTTGATTCAGGGACAACCTCACCAGGGATGTTAGTTCAGGGAGGGAATAGAGGGCGTGGTCGTGGAGGAAGAGGTGGAAGAGGCCGTGGAGGGGGCAGGGGAAGAAGATCAACTTCTGGACCACCACCTGAGATTGACCATAACATTGAGGTAATAGCATCTTTCCACGTTATTTTTTTCATTTTTATTAATGGACTAGTTAGGGAAAATCCGTTGACTCCACTGGAAAAAACGCCTTTAAATTAGTAAAATTGCCAAGTGATTTGAAAGAAATTTTTTGAAAACTAACAAAGATATAGCTTTCTAAAGACGCAGAATTTTACAGATGTTTGTATGGTGGGGGCACAAACTTGCCTCCATACCAGTATGCCTAGCTGGGATCAGCGATATTGAATAAAAGATAAAACCAAGCGTAATGCTGATTGGGCAGCTGAATATTTTATTTTTACTTATCTAATAGCTCTTGCTATCCCTGCTGAAGGTGAGTTCTTTGGTCTCTTTGAAATATATAGGGTGAAAACATTACAAGTTTTAGCTGTCCCATCAGCCTTGCATTTTGTTTTATCTTTCTGTACGTTGCCAAGTAATGGCAATTTCTTCTCCCAGCATTCACTTCTTGTTAGTTTGCATGAAATTGCTACATCTAGAGTCTCCTTTTGGCCTGGCTTGGCGTTGTTTTTCGTGCATGTTAACTTTCTTTCTTGAATGCCCTGACAGCTGGGAGAAATGCAAGGTGGCAGTACCCTCGGTATTAATATTTGCCATCTAGTGAATATTGGCACCTAATGCTGGAGGTATGTTATAAATCCCTTTTCATCTCACTTTCAAAGGGAGAGTAGAGATGCTTCTGGCTGCATCATGCTTCAGGAACTGTGTTACCTGCTGATTGTTTGGGGAACCTGTGGTTCATACCACTTTGCCTTCCTACACTAGGCCCAAAAAGGCATAAAAATATATTTTGATGTCTTGAAAAAATATACAGTCAGACCTGTATTAAGTGGTCCCCCTTGAGGTATGGCTTACTGACTGTTGAATGCAGGTTGACCGTTTAATGCAGGTGTGACAAACCTAAGACTTACTCAAGAAAATAAAGATGGTGAAAGAGCAAAATATCTGTCCCACGACAAAACGACCTCAACATGCCTCTACCTCTTCTTGTGCCCCCAGAAAAGGAAATTGGAGACCAATAAATGCCATTCACACAGGGGCACCCAACGACAATTTTTGGAAAATATTTGTTTGGAAGACGATTTGAGATCTAGAATTTTCGGAACATTTGTTGTAAAATTTCTTGCTTGCCTGCCTCTCCTAGGATTTTCGAACATCTAAGAAATGGTATAATTGCCTTTTTTTAACGAATTTTTATCCGAAAAAGGTCACCTAGAATTTTCGGGAGCCTTTTTTCTGGCTGCAATTTTCGAAAAGGTAAGTTTTGATCCCTATAATTTTCGTATCACTAGACTTTCAGCTAGGAAATCCGAACAGATGAAAAATTTTTAGGGGATAAAAACATTGCTATATGTACCGTTTAAATACTAAAATACGTTCAACAATGCTATGTTTAAGTGGTTTTGAACTATATCCTCGTTGGGTGCCCCTGATTCACACTGTATCTGTTGCACTAGTATGGCACAAACTGTCAAAGTGACTATCTAAAGAGCTGTAGACGATGCAAATTAACTCATTGGGACCTCGAAAAAGGTGATTGCGACCACTTAATTGAGGTGACCCCTTAGTACAGGGAAATGATCTCTGGTACTATAAAGAGGGAGACCGCTACAAGTTTGATTGTATTCCCATTTTTACACCTCTGTTCATTGCTTTCTTTTTCATTTAAATGTATGTGCTTTTTACGTTGTAGCGTATTTTTATTTGGGATCTTGATGAAACCATTATCATTTTCCATTCACTGTTAACTGGGACCTTTGCTTCCAAATTTGGCAAGGTAAGATGGTTTCCCTGTTCTATTGAACATCGTTTTTGAGGGTTTTTTTCAAGGATTTACAGCAAGCATGCATATATTTTGGTTAGTCTGTCCGTCACTCAAACTGCTTACTTAATAAGAGTTCTTCCTTTTACAGGGTTCAAAATAACCACCAGTCAGCGAACAATGTCCGGCCAAGATGACCATTAGTTTGTCCGGACAAACTTCTGGTTTGCCAGTCAATTTGACCAGACATGTATATTAGTGATCAGGCGAAGAATCGTTTTCACTTTATGTTTTTGCTTTTTGGGCTTGTCGTGTCATTTTTAGCATTTTGACTGGTCAGACAAGAGACTTCACTGACCTAGCTCAGCTCGTCCATTGAAATCAGAATAGACAAGGCACATTTCCTCACAGGAAGTGACAATGGGTCTTTAATTCAAGGTGGTTTGCTGTAACAAGTGAACAATAGGGAAGTCTCTTCACAGGCATAAGTAACCTGAAAGGATCCCTATTATTTGTGGATTGACTCTTGGTATTTCTCTCATTTGCGTAGGATGCACCTAACTCAGTGTCTTTAGGACTTCGCATGGAAGAAATGATTTTCAATTTAGCAGATACTCATTTATTTTTTAATGATTTAGAGGTAAGAGCCCAGAAAGTTGAATGTCTTTGCAAGGTTTCCGTTGAAATCTAGCTATTTTATTCAGTGATCCCTTTTTTAACATTTTAAGTTAAACCAAATATGGCTCTTGGTTAAACCAGTCGAAGTCATCTCATTTTTGTTGTATTTCCCTCCAAGGACTGTGATCAAGTTCATATCGAGGATGTTGCTGCAGATGATAACGGATTAGATCTAAGGTAATAATAATAATGGCATTCATTTACATGAAAGAAGAACACTTGAAGTGCTACTATGATCAAAATTTTGGTTGCCCTTTTCTTTTCAGCTTTTGAAAGTAGAAGTTATAAGTACTTACGTCGCCAAATTTCAAGTCAAAATTCTAATGGGAAGACCACTTATTTTAAACGTACGTATCACTCGATTTAAAAAATGGTCGAGAACCACATAAAGATCTGGATCTGGCTAATTTTTCTCTGGTGCTAAGTCAAGTGATTTTTGCATTTTTTTTTTATTTTCTTGGAACAAAAATTGAACATGTTGTTAATAAGTAGTAGCTGGGAGAAGACAGCAAGTGACTCTAAAGTTAAAGAGAAATTTCCCATTCCATTATAAGAGAGTCAGAAGAGGAATGGGTACAAGCTTTTGGCTCAGCGATTTCTGGGATTGTTTGGGTGAACAAGCGTTACTATGATTGGTTACACATCAACCAATCATAACTAACGCTTGTCCACCCAGCGATCCCAGAAATCACCGCACCCAAAGCTTGTAAGTTAGTTTCGATTACTTACAGTATAGTTAGTGCGGAAATAAGAAAAAATTATGTGGTGAAAATTTATCGTTTTATAAGCCAACTATGCAAAACTATTTACGCCTCAACTGAAACAACTTGTATCGAAATGACTTGTATCGAAACGACCGGTAAGCCAGCTGGCGTTGTTTAAGTAGAGTTCATGTTAGAATTCATGTCCTACCCTCACCACCCCCGACTTCCCCCCCTCTCCCACCCACTCCTCTCTTCCCCTACTGACACCCACCCCGGCCGTCAAGTCGTCAGACGTTTGAAATAAGCGCCAGAGGCGCTTAATCAAGAAAATCCAATATTCACTCCAGAACCTCTTTGCATGTGTGCAGTACCTACAATTTTGAGGGAGATGGATTCCATGCTGCCGCGACATCAGCTAACCTGTGCCTGGCAACTGGCGTCCGAGGCGGAGTGGACTGGATGAGGAAACTAGCTTACAGATACAGGCGGATAAAGGAGATCTACAACAGTTACAGGAATAATGTGGGAGGTAGGATCTGATGTGCATTATTGTTATTTTTTGAAGTTGTGAGTTTATTTGAAAGTCCTTGAAAATCGCAGTGGGTGATGGAAAGTCCTTAACTTTCGGTGCTAACTTTATCCAACCCAGATTCTCAATTGCCTAAAAGGAGCAAAGACAGAAAGACCTTCAGGAAAAAAAATTGCTCATGTTGTGAAAGAATTAAAAAAGACATAGACTCAAGACTCTTTTTTGCACTGAATGGAGTTCTTGGAAAATGGGAAATGTGTTTTTGAAAGTCCTTGAAAAGTCCTTAAGTTTTTAGTTTAAAAAAGGGTACGAACCCTGCCCACCCCACCCCCTCGCTGTTTCTCCTGCTCATATCTCTTTGTGCCGTTTCCTCCCTCTGAAAGCCGGGAACACTGAGGCTCCGCGCACTGCTAAGAGTCGTGTAAGAGCGACAAGTGAAGCTAGACTCGAGGGCAGGAGAAGACCCAGGCGAAGGGGAAATAAAAATTTTATAGTGTCCTTTGCAAGCTCTCCTTCCTTCGCCCACCCTAACATTTTACTGCTTTCTCGTGTATGACCTTCAACTGTCGTTTTTCAAATTGGAATATAATACTTTGGAATTTTTTACTGGCAAGAGGCAAACAACGTGGGTTTTTAAAAACCTACGTAAGGAGTCACGGTTGAACGTGGGTCTAGCGTTGCCTAGTCCCTAGGCCTCATTATTATGCGAGGCCGATGCGTTTCGGGTCACGTGGTCCGAGAAAGTTTTTGAGGCCTAGGGCGCGATCCATTCAACCAAAATTCCAACCGGTCCGACGGGAAAAGAGGACCACCTCAAAAGGTGGACCCGTTTTTTCGAAACTTTTCCGGTTGGACCGAACCGATCCATTGAGTTTTGGACCGAAAATTCCGGAAAGTTTGGTTGAATGGATCGCGCCCCTAGACAAACTCGGAGAAGTGAGACATTTTGTCTCACTTGGGGCGGAGCTTTTGGAAGCGGGCGAGCTGTCAATAACTTTTCCGCGCTGATGAAAGATGTCCAGCAGCCATGAAGAGAACAGAGGAACGAGCATTTTTATTCTATGCACGTTTTCATTGTTGAAAGTCGTTTGGCCTTTCTTTTTCATTTATCTCATTAAACTAATTTGACCTTTATTTTATCTCAAAAACTATTTGTAGGCTAAGCATAACAGCGTCGCAAAAATTTTTCCGACGCTGTTTTGCTTTAAAAATTATTTGATCAAGAATCGGAAGGTAAGCTAAAGAAATACGTTTATATTTATTCTTGGATATGACAAGCTATCTTTCGTTTCTCTATTTTCGCTTGCTCCTATAAATTTCTCGTTATCATTTCACTTCGAAATACTTTATGTATTTGGAAGCTTATCAAAATAATCGGACAGGCTGTTGAATTTGGCCTCTAAATTTGGTAGAATGTCAACAAACTGCTGTTTCAAATCTTTTATCAATAAAGACTATCATTGTAATGGTTCATTTGAAGATGGACTAAAAGAGAAATTACTTGCACGTTATGCAGTAGTATTCTTTCCGATTCAAAGTAATATTTTTGCTTTTTTATAACACGAACTAGGTTGGTTACTTTTGTAATAGTGTCAATAGTGCCGATCTTCACGCGCAAAGTTATTTATAGATTATTTCAGTTGACCGTGTGAACTTTTCAAAAATGCTCACGCATGCGCACTCCGAGATTGTCTAGGCGTCTCCCGGCCGTTCGTCTCGGATACGTCACCGAACTGCATTGACCGAGAGGGCTTGGAAAGACGCCGCACAGGGACTAGGCAAGGTCTAGCGAAGAAACACTCCAGCTGCATAGGAGTAGACGGAGAAAAAACTTTCCGTAAGCTATAAGCTATAAGCTGGACAGGTTATCTTTGCGTGCATGTAGGGTGTATCTCTTGCCTGTTGCGTTATCATGTGAGCACATTTTGCCGATGTTGTGGGCAGGATCAGGCGTTGGTGTTAGTGACACCTTCTAGTAAAGTTGCTGGTATTTAAATTGTTGTTGTTGTTTTAATTTAAATTAATGTTTTACTCTTTAAAGGTCTTCTTGGTCCAGCCAAAAGAGAAACGTGGCTGCAGTTACGAATGGAATTGGAGGCAATTACAGATTCGTGGTTGACGCTTGCTTTGAAAGCATTAACACTCATACATTCCAGGTGAGTACTGCGTAGCAAACAAAGAAGAGTGTTCAAAACAGAAGGTCACTGCGTACCATGTCGCTACAACTAGTAGTAGTGGTTCTCATGACGATTGCAGTTATTTTTCGCTGGTGAAACCCTGTAGCCTGCGTACAGAGTCTCGTGCACTCAGGCTATAAAACCTCCTTGGAAACTCAAAGTTAATTCTTTTCCCCTTCCGGCCGTTTCCTGACTAATAGACCTTATTCAAGACACCCGCCATCTTTGCACGCCCTCAAGCCTTGATGGGATAAAAGCAATGTCACGTGGTTTGACAGGGGGCAAACAAATGAAAAAAATTGCCAATACATGAAATCGCGGTCGACTTTGTTTATTCTAGACGAAAAAAAATGAAGAACTTTTCATCTTAAAGACGATAATGGCAAATTGTAGGTGGAATGATCATTGTTCCTTTTTTGATTGCAGCAGCGACCGTAGATGTCCCCACAACAAGCAGTGATGTCGTAAATCTTGTCGAAACTCGAACAGTACATTTTGTATGACTATTAAATTGCGTTTCGTTTTTACAGAATAAACAAAGTCGACCGCGATTACTCGTATAAGCTAATTTTATCATTTGTTTGCCCTCTGGAATTCCACGTGTCCTTGCTTTTATGCCATCGATCCTAAAGCGTGTGAGAAGATGGCAGGTATCGTGTATAAGGTCTACTTACCGTCAGTAACTCCGACTCCCGATAAATTGAACTTTTTTCAAACAACTGTGTTTTAAGGTGATGTTACACGAGACGATTCGCAGCGACGATTTCTAGCGCAGCACAACATTGCGACATTGTTTCGAACAGTTACAACATTGTTCCAACATTTCAACGCTGTGTTGCGCTTGAAAATCGTCATGGGAATCGTCCCTTGTAAAAGTTGATTTCCACTGACGCGTTTTTGGCTACGCACGGTAACGCACGAAAATTTTAATCACGTAAATAAAGTAGAGGCAAGATATAAAGTGTTGAGGTTAAACGTAAAGTTGAGCGAGGTTCTATTTTTATGCTCACATGCGACCTTTCACACATTGCCCCTATCATTTTTATTTGCTAACGGAAATTTTACGGACGTAAAAATTACGCGACAGTTGAAATCAACCCTAACATCAACTTTAGTAAGAAGACACGCGCACTGGAATCGCCATACATTAAAAAATCCTTGACCGCCTCACTTTTTGAATGAAATATTTTGTCAAACAATTTAGTTTGTCTTTTTTATCTTTGCTTACTGATTAAAGCTACAGGGTGGTAAATGAGTTTTTGTTAATCGGCGGAGTTTGGAACTTTTTTTAAAAAAGTTAAGAAGTAGGCCATTTAATTAGTAGTGCGTTTTTTCATGTTGCAGGTCGAATTGTCTTAATATAATGGTGACCACAACACAGCTTGTTCCTGCACTTGCAAAGTGTCTTCTCTATGGACTTGGTGGGATTTTTCCACTGGAAAATATTTATAGTGCTACAAAAGTTGGTAAGGCTTTCTTCCTTTATTATTAAATACAATCCTCTGCTTACGGACACCAGAATACGGCAATTTAACCTCCGAAGCCCAGCGTTATTATCCTGCTCTTTATTGGGTACGGTTGTAGGCAGTCAGTCTAACCGTCTGTTTTTATCCGGCGATTACCGGTGGGAAACTCAAACTCGAGTCTCATCGCCATTACCTGGGTATGTAAAACGCAGCGATAGCTGTCTTCGGGGAATTGCTTTGCTTTGAATCCTCGTTAACAGGTATTTTTGGCCCGATTATGGGTTAGACGTACTAGTTTAATTGCCCCCGCAGGGATTTCGCCCAGAGGCGAAATCCCGAGGAGGCACCCTAGTAACTCGCGCGTATATTAAGGACAGTACTTACAGTTCAAATATACAGTCAGTATACTAGAAAAAAACTCGATTTGCTCGAACTGGGGCCGCGTGGAATCGGTAGGTAATAATGACGTTTCTATTGTTTGCGCCCGCTAGTACGAAATGGTTAGGATGACGTAAAGACAGAAAATCCCGAAGGGACCGCTGAGGTAGATTTTGTGTCATTTATTGTGCAGTCATACTTCGATACTCTTTTGCGTTACGCAGTGACATTCTGTGAAGCAGTTGTTTTGAAAGTTATGGACCAAAATACACTCGTTAAGCGCAGGGGAGGTTATAAGGTGCATTTAACTGTGTAGATATATAAACACTTGGAGAGTTTGCCAGACACGAGTTCACAAATCTTTGATTTATATTGGCATATCTTCGGCACCAAAACGTGTATTGAGATCGAGCTTTGCTAGCTTATTCAGAAGCCCCTGGTTGTGTCAGTTATAGTGTTGTCTTTACCTTAAAGGAAAATAAGGATGAGCTTAGCCTGTGTACAGCACCCCCCCCCCCTCCCCGGTTTTGTTTGAGGGGAGTGGGTTGCTATTTAGTTGCTTTATGAACTTGGGACTTTTTCACTCTTTGTTTCATTTTCAATAGGAAAAGAAACCTGCTTTGAAAGAATCTCAAATCGTTTCGGAAAGAAGTGTACCTATGTAGTCGTAGGCGACGGACGGGATGAAGAAATGGCAAGCAAGCAGGTATAAACAACAGCAACAGTAATGTAGTGAAAGATATTGTTCTTCGTGGATACTGTGCAGCGTCGCAATCAATAACTAAGTGACAATCGTGAGACAAACGATAAACGACACCCTTTGTAAACAGTAATGTATTGTTTTGCACTTTCGGAAAGAAAGAAAAAACGGTGTTAGACTGTTTCCTAAGAAAAAAGTTAACCATTCTGTTTTACGCTGTCACCATTTGTGATTGGCAAAAAAATCTGGCGCCATAATATCAACCGATGAGGAGTAAGCCCTCTGCTATGCCTGACTTGGTCACACGCCTTACTCCGCATGCAGTCATCATATGTTGGGTTCAGTTCATTCAATTGTGCCTTGCGAGTTTCTTCACGGCTCGCGTCGCTTGCTCTACTTGGTAGGGTTTTTCTCGCCTTCTCATTTTAGCTCTCCAGTTTCTTTTCTCCCATTAAATAGCCTATCCCAGGGTACAATAGAGAAATGTTCAAAAACAAGGCCTTTTACTGTTTATCTTTTGGTGGCGATTTTCTTATAATAAGTACCTTAAGATCCGAGAACAGCAACGGTGGCGAAAACGTCGCTTAAGAGTGAATTCACGTTCTTTTCAATCTTCAACAATGTTATTCCAACTCGCGTAGTTTGTCAAATGTAGGCGAATTCTCCTGGAGTTGAATTCCTAAAAGCAATATTCAAATTCAAGTGGAAAAAGAGAATTTCGTCTTCGTTTGCTTACGTCCGCCATAAAACGTGAAATTAGGCACTTTCACGTCGTTGTCGTGCAATGACGGCAAAGAAATGTACAAAAAAGCATGATGCACGTGCACAGCTATTGTTTTAATAAACTAAACCTATTGGTTTCTGATGTTCTCGTTGACGTCGTCGTCGTCGTCGTCGTCGTCGTTGGGTCTTAAGGTCCCTAAAAGGCTGATTTAGCAACAGAACGGGAACGTCATTTGACGACAGGAAAGTGCGCGGAAAGGACTAAACTGGACTTCCGGTGTGCAATTTCCGGCTTTGCCATTGGTCAAGCCAGTTGTTTGATTTGCGCGCGCCGTCGTCAACTGACGCTCACGTTCGGTTGCTAAATCAGCCTAATATCTCATGTATGACCTTTACGTCATGTCTTCATCGACAAAGTCAACCAGTTTTTTCATTTTCATCAGTGTTTCGTAAGAAACCTTATACAGGCCAGTTTACAAATAGGTGCGATTTTTTTCAATGTTGTAGACTTGAAAGGTTAACTTGACCTATTTCTTTTCGTCTCAGATGGGATTCCCTTTTTGGAGGATAGGAACCCACAGCGATTTGATCAATCTGCACCACGCGTTGGACCTGGGACATCTCTAGTAATGATTTACTGCATAAGTGCTCTTACATTTGCAACAGCTTTTTGGTCAAAAAGATGAAGGGGGAGACCAGCTTATCGAAGATAAACGTCACTGTAGTCGTTAATATTATCATCCACTTTTAGCTTCAAAAGTTGAGATTGGAAGACGATTAGTATCAAGTGTAAGGTAAAATGGAACTTAAATTGCAATCTTTGGGGTTTTAAGCATACTTTTTTAAAGATATAACACGCCAGTAACGGCCATAAGAGAGTTGAGTTGGAGATTCTTACGTAGGAGAGCAAGAAACTTTGTTTCAGTTATACTTGCGCCCATAATTCGGGCGCACAATGCAGTTATATCGCCATACATGCCAAGTGTTTGTTTGTACAGCTCTTATATTGTATCAATAGCAGCAGTTTGTGTGGCGTTTTATTTCCTAATGTGCAAATCATTTATGGTAGTCATCAGAGCACAGCTGTCAGCTTAGTGTCCGAAAACTAAATTATGGGCTTGTCTTGTAAGTGGCAACAAATCAAGCTAATGAACGGTGCCCTTCGTAACTGAATAACCCTACCACTCTCAAAGTTACTATAGTTCAAGGACATCCCACAATTTCGTTTTGTGAAATATCGAAAAGCGAATGACATCATGTGAAAGCACTATCACAGAGGATTGTTACCGTAGAATTTCGTTCACGGCCTAAAAAAGTTATAACTGTATACTGAATGAATAGAGAAGGTTTCATTGGAATTAGCTTGTGAATACAGCCCTCTCTCTTCGCTCCACGCCCCTAGAAATGTCTCCAGTGGCGAGGAGCGAGAAGAGAGGGCTGTACTTGCATGCTACGTTAGAATGGTCACGCCATAGGATTTTACCCACAGACTCAAAAGTTAGAACTACATGTTAAGATGGTCTACTTTTATTTGGGTGATCGCAGCGTGGTATTTCGTTCTTGGACTCAACATTTAGATTTACAGTCTATGTTGCTATAACTGACTGTGGGAGTGGAAGGGTTTAATAGTTATACTATTTTATTCATGTATTGTAATGTATTGACTTGATTGAACGTAAATTGCTTGTTGCGCTTGGTTGACCTTTGTTAATGTTTTGTCGCTCCACAGACCTTAGCCTCTTTAAGAGGCCAAAAAAACGCCTTTGACAAAATTTCCATTGGGGAAGGTTGAAAGAAAAAACACACACTGGAAAACGTTAAGATACATTTTTCGTTTTTGAATGCTCACATTCGCCAACTAAGAGAATTATCTAAATAAATCAGGTGTTGTATCTGAAATTTCTACTCGGAAGCTTGTCTTTTCCCTTCAAATTAAAACAAATTAAAGTTTCATCTCTTAACAGGCGCACATACGACCTTGAACGTTCTTTAAATCTCGTATTTTATCACCAGACGCTGTTCATTGTAATAGAGCCCTTCACTCGTTAGAATGCCTGTTAAAAAAATTAAAATTGAAAACGCTTATTAGGAAAAGCCACAATCACAGGGAGCTGTGTTGTAGGGAGCTTAAGTAACTACGCACGATGACAGTGGCGAAAACGTTTTTTGAACAGTGAATTCATGCTGTTTCAAAATTCATCGTTCTTATTCCATGGTGAATTTTTCTGGAGTTGAGTTCTAAAGGACTGTATCTAAAGAAACAATGTTGGGAGTTGTTGCGTCCGTTTTCACGTAGGTAAACGTCGGACCGGTTTCAAACTTTGTGCAACATCATGCAACTGGGTGTGCAAACAGACGCAACAATGTTGCGAGTTATTGGCCAACTACGTTGCGTCCGTTTGCACGGGGCTTAAGTTACAAAAGAGAATTTGAAAGTCGCTGTCTCGTGTTCACTTCTTCCAGAAAACGTGAAATTAGGCGCTTTCACTTCGCGTGATCATGCAACGTCGGCAAAGAAATGTACCAAAAAGTGTGATGCACGTGCAAACTTGTTGCTTTGCTAATCTAAACCTATGGGTATTTTTTTGTTTTTGTTTTTTTGCCGTTCTCGATGTCGTCGTCGTTGCCTAAGCTCCCTTATTGCAAGCGAAAGTAAAGGTCGGTACACACTAGGCGACAAGTTGCAGCAACATGTCGCGGCGACACGTTGCAGCGACAAATCGCTCCGTGTGTACTGGAGAATTTTTGTGAAAATCTTTGTCGCTGCAACAGAATTTTGTTGCCGCAACAAGTCCCACAAATTCAGTCTGACTTGATTTTTTGCGACTTGTTGCAGCGACGTGTCGCCTCACCTTGTTGCTGCAACTAGGCGCCCGACCTATACACATGGAGTGATCTGTCGCCGCGACGTGTTACTGCAACTTGTCACCTAGTGTGTACCGACCTTAATATTGAAGGGGTCTCATTTCATTTTTCACATCATAAGATTTCAAGGTACAAGTTACCTCCTTCATCACGTGTTTGAGTAACTTACTCTGAAAACGACTGGCTTTTAAAACAGAAGAGCACTGTCCATTTAAAATTATTTTGTATTTAGGCAACTACGTTTACGTTGTAAATCGTCTTGTTTGCATAATGGAAAATGACTCAAGCTCTCGAGTGGAAAATGAGTATTTAGTATAAAAGAGAGAGACAAATGTTTTAAATGTGTGATCCACTGAGTGATTTAATGATAGTTACGTTCCAATGTTTCAAATGAATGCGAATTATGAAGAAAATAATGTCAGATTTGGTATTCAAAATAATTGAATTATTACATATTATATTACTGAATTTTATGTGTATAAATACAACTATGTATATTATAAATCGAAATGCAGAGTTATCGTCCATAAAGTATGTAACATTTGGGAATATAAATAACATTGAATGTATTCCTTTTGGAATAACTTTATACTTGAACAGACTGAGTCTTCTTTGTGTGTTCCCTGATACAGTCGAACCTACTGTAAGCAACCACCCAAAATGCGAAAACTTTGAGGTCGCTTACGGGAGGTATTAGCTCACAAGAATCGAACCACAGGGGGTCTCTTCCGAGAAGAGGTCCCGAAACATCCACCTGATGGTAGACAATTTATTGCATGCAATTTGTAAGTCACAACATGCGTGTAGTTCCGTGTTGTCGTTTAAAGTTCTTCGTATACTTTAAAGTGACACAGTACATAGAGCGAACATGAAATGGTCGCTTACAAGAGGTTAAAAACAATAGAGAACTAGTTATAACCAAAGGTTACGGAGTTCAAAGTCAAAACGCTTTTGCTCATTTTTTGCGCTTTGCGTTAGTAACACGCGTGATCAAATTACGAGCGATGGAAGGTCCAAACGCGCGTGATCAAATTGTGTTATGTGTATTCCTTTCATTCTTAGTGAAGTCCAAACGAATGCTGGCTACAAACATCCGAAGAAGGGGGAATAACAACCGGCAGATTAGGATTGCGGGCTCCTCTTGTCACTCAAAATTATTACTGTAACCGTCCGCACCGAAACGTTTTTGCGGTCGCTTGCCGGTGGTAGTCGCTTACGAGAGGTTCCAACTGTAAGACATTGAGTGGGAAATCTTTGGTGTTTTGGATATGTGGTCACTTATGGGAGTTGGTCGTTTACGACAGGCGGTCGCACGTGGAGGTTCGACTGTACTTGTTATCAGCTACGAGGGCGCTTTGACGTCAGGTCACGTTCCAGAGTAGAATCTGTTTACCGCGTTTCTTCATTTCACGTTAGATCATACAACAGTTAGGGATTCTCTCCGGGAGCCCCCACTCCCAAACGCCCCGAGTTGAGATAAGTTACGGGAAGAGGACAGCCTGTAGGCTGAAAGGAGCGAGAGCAATACAGCCGTCTCTGCGTGGCGGAGGGTGGGGTGACCAACCTACATGTCTGGTGTCCGTGCTAGCAAAAAAAGAAAGAAATGGTATAAAACAGGCCTATTTATACTAAACTGGTAAGCAGAGTTGTAACTCCGTAGCTTTGGGACCCAAATGTCTCCATAGACAAAATCTACTCAAGAAGAGTTTTAGAAGCAACGAAGCTCAGGGGCGGATCTAGGGGGAGGGTGCAGGGGGTGCGCACCCCCGTCTCCCTGAGATGACCTGCGGTTTTCTAATACAACTGGTAATCTGCAAAAAAAAAAAAAAAAAACTATGTGGTTTATTGGTGTTGAAGTAGAGCAAGAGACAAGTGCACCCCCTCCTAAAAAAAATCGTGGATCCACCCCTGAAGCTTAGGAACAGGAGTGTTGGGGTGCTTTTGGCCGCTACTCGTATCCATTGGCGAAGCTGCGAGGGATTATATATCCTCATTTTATTTCTGTCGTGGCTTTACCGCAAAAAAAAAAAGACGACAAAAACACCCGTAGACTGATGCAGTCGCCTTGAATGAATTTCTTTATACACACAGATTTACGGGTCCCTGATACACGGTAATGTTTTCAACTCCCATGTACAATTGTTTTTCAAATTATCCGTGTGGAACTGTGCTATGAACAAATACTACTGAACTATATTACAATGATTTAAAACTATTATTCCAAATACTAAAAACAAACTTTTCGAAATGTTTTTCCTCATGGACGCAAGAAAATGTTGTAGAATCAAAGTTGGACACTTTCTTCTGAAAGAAACGTTCTGTAGATTAGCCGCATGATAGGAAACTGTTTCGGCAAAAACAGTTTTTCCAAGTGAAGCAACCTCTGTAGAAGCAAGAGCGCGTGAACTCACATAAGTAAACACCTAAGAACTTTATATATTTATTAACTCTCGTTCGAATTATAACCAACGGTTGAAAAATACCATTTTAAACATAAAATGATAAGAAAACCCGGCCTTCCAGCGTAAACATTTACACGCTGTTAGCACCTTTTGGTTGCTTCAGAATATGTTGAACTCTCTTTTTGGAAACTTCTCAGTGTCCCAGTCTGGAGCGCAGTTTACGAAGTATCTTGGACAAATATAAAGACCGCTCCTCCGCTGCCCACTACTCCACTAGAAAATTCTGCATAAACTCGGCTGCTTTTCTTCAAATTCATCAAAAGTGAAAAATATTACCCCGGGTGCCAGAGGATTTTTTTCTTACCAAGCTAACTCCTGAGAACGGGCCTCCGGAGCCAGGGGAGAAAAATGCGGTTATCGTATAGTATGGTATACGTGTAAGTTCTGCATTTAAAGTTGCTTTTCCACTTTTTAAAACCAGTTCCATTTGCTATATCAAACACATGGGGCCAGTTAGTTAAACTGAGTTTAGCCCAATGTTTAACAAAATCTCGTTCTAACCCATTTTCAGTTATCCTAACGCTTTCATACCGAAACTGACTATTTATCGTGAAAAGGTGCTTGAAGGCATAAGGCACATAAGGCGTAGACTAGAAAAGCATTTATCTTCTTAAAATATTAAACCCACTAACCAGTTCCACTTGCTATCAAACACATGGGGCCAGTTACCACAATCCTTTCATCTGTTCCAAAGTTTATTTTGTTTGGTTTTAGGGGTGGACACTTGGTTTCTTTGTTGAGTAACGGCTATTTTTTTTCAATTCTTTCAGTTGATGGATTGATCTTGTTCCATTCTTTTTTTGTGTCCGAGACTAGGGCGACCTGGTTTGTGTCTTCCTCTCCATCCTTTTTCTTATATATGTTTTTAATGTCAGTCTCTGCCAGCATTATCTCTCTTCTTCCGCCGCATCTTCACCACCTTAGGAAACGAGGCTTTTCCTTTTAATAGTCACTCATGTTAATCCCCGCTTCCGAAAATGCGTCTGTGGTGTTAAATCCCCGCTCACGACCTGTGTCAAACAGGTTTTTGTCAATCCCACCGGCCCCCCGGGGCCAACACGTTGTTAAATGTGCGTTAAATCTGGGCATCGGCTAAACGGCGAGCGGCCGTCCTTCTTTCCTCAGAACCACACGCGGCGAGAGAAGTCGTAAAATTTTACAAATTTATGCTCGCCTTTCTCGCGTGGGGTGACTTTCACGCGCGCTCGCTTTTCGCTCGCCCTACTACCCCTGAGGAAAAATGGGTCCTCGTAGTCTAAGAAGAGATTGGGGCTTCCGCCCTTGTTCCTCGCGGCTTCCCCGCTCGCCCCCCACGCGTCCTGTCGATCTGCTGTGACTCAAAAGAAAAATTAGACTTTCTAAAAGTCCTTTAAAATTTACAAGAGGAAGGTACTAGAGTTCGACCTTGTATCAAGTCTAAAGAAAAATAACAGACTGCTCGCAGTCTAGGCATCCCGCCGCGTTAAATCACCACTATCCCCCGCTATATACCCGGGGATCGCGGGGCCGGGGTTTCTTACCTCAATGACTTAGTGACCTGCGATTGACTTTTACCAGTCCTGCAGTCTGCTGCTCAATTCTATCAATAGCTTGTTGGTGGTTTTTAATGCTTATACTTACAAGCCGAGAGCTTTATTTAACAACGAGTAGTTACTAAAAATACACTGAGTTATGAAATTTCTAGCTGAGACCCGGATGAGATCGAGAATATAGTCCTATTAAATCCTATTAAATCAGCTTGGCTGTTAGGTTGTAGACAGTCAGATGGGAAGAAACCTAATGGAATAAGGCTATGAGATCCGAACAAACACTAGAATCAACAATGCGGAAATCGACACCATACGGTCCGTATAGGGCGTATGGGTAGATCGCAGGGCTGTCAACCGGGGATTCCCCCACCTCCTGGCTAGTACTAGGGGCACGACACCGGGCTACTCGGAGAGGATACAAAAAGAAAATAGAATAAAGAAATTTTTTCTGTTCAGTTACTGCATATACCCGGCAACTCGAAATCTTACTAACGTCTCTGAGATCGACCTAGTGCTTCCTTGTGCGTAGACGGATAAGCAATCCCACGAATTAAGCATCAATTTTGTTGTTGGTTTTTTTTGTCTGTTACCTGGTTAAGTTGGTTAAAGCTTGCTCACGTTCGATTAATTCTGTCGATCTGTTGTTATTCGGGAACAAGTAATACAACATTGACTTTAGCGACTTTAGCGGCCGTGAGCCGTGTTGTGATACTTGCAGTACCGGCGAGTGTTACATCCGGGACTTTCTGGTTAGACAATAGCTCAGTTCGTAAAATGGCCGATTTGGTGAGGTGACCATTATGGTAAAAACAAGGGCAAATTTGCCTTTTCTTCGCACACTGCGGTCCGGAAACGGTAGAGGAAAGAACATTGGGAATAGAGAGGAAAATGTGAGTATAAAAAGCGAGTTTCTAGGTCCGCCGGTTTAAAATTTACGCTATTACGACATTTTGGTGACATAAGTTTATGGTCGCAAGTGAGTGATGCATGATCGCATTCATTTCACACAGCGTCAAATTCATCGAATGAATTTATTCTTTTTTTGTAAAGGAACCTTCAAGTGACGAAAGTGGATTAGAGACAAAACCTTTACCTTCGAAAAGACGTCGTTTGCGTAGCTCGGAAGCCTTTACAAACCATGGATATCCGTCCCTCGAGGCAACAGTTCCGTTGGCAACTGTTCCATTGACCCGCTCCACACGCCAATCTTTAAGGTAACTTTATCACTTTAGTGATACTTCGAGACCTTCGGTGAGTTTCTTAGACCACAACTAGCGTGTGAACGTAGTTACTGCTCATTTCCCTGTATACTTTCACCTATTTTTCTCTTTCCGTTAGAATCCTAAATGGCACAACTCGACCGGTCGAAACAAGAAATTCGCAAGGAAGGAGTAAGTTTAGTTCGTACTTCAGCCCAGTTGATCTCTTTTACCTCACGATTAACGTTCTCTGTTTACACCTAAACATAAATTCTTTACTTAATTGTTTCTTCAGGGAAAGGCGTCAGAGTTTCCAGGTCTGTTGCGCGGAGAGAAAGCAAAAGAAACAATAAGATGTTAGACGAGTCGGACCTCATTCGTCGAAGCGAAAGAAAACGACGAAAAGTTTACGACACTCTGAATGTCCATATGCTTACAGACCATCGCTATTTGATGGGATATGAAAATACGAAATCGCCAAAGAAGAAAGCCGCGAGAAAGAGATATTCAGAAGAGGAAAGCGATTCCCAGACCGAAGAGGTATGGTTAATATTTGAATATGTATTGTTTATTTTGAAATTGGCGCCATTTTGCTTCTTTTTGGCGCCATTCTTAGCCAAGACAATCTGTACATCTAAAATCCTCACTTTGAGGTGATAATGCGGAGAATTTTGCTCAGAAAGCCGGACAAATGTAGATTTTCTGTTCATTTGCACTTTTGCAGCAAACATGCTGAATATGTTGGCAGGAATAAATGAACAAAAATGCACTTTTTATGTGGCCTGGGAACAAGCTTGGTTCAGGTCATTTCCATCTTGTTTTCCAACAGGGAACCCAACCTACCCAGCCTACCCAGCCTACTGGAAGCCAAATTAAAGGGATTTGTATGGGAATTTATTGTAAGATCGATAAAACAGTTGAAATGCACATAAACAACCATTAAAGATTACATAGCTCATAAAGAGTTGTGTGTTGTTTTCTTACAGTTTCTGGCTCTTTCAATGCCATTCTAGTAAGTTTTCATGTTTTGGTTTCTCACCCACTGTACTAAGAAGAAGGCAAGGAAAACTTGGCTTTCCTACACTGCCCAAAGAGAAAGTTACAAAAATTACCTTCATTCCACTCCAATTGCTCCAGAACTTCACTTGAGCATAGACTGAAGATTTTCCTGCCCTGAACATGTCAGTTTAGTTCCAAACATCAAGTCATGGCCTCTAGAGGATGAGAAATGTAGCAAAAAAAAATTGAACTTAGCACTTCTGTGGAACCTCTCCTCTTTATGGTGTACTGTACTGCCAATGGTTATTGCTCTTGGCTTAGTAGCCACACCGCATATTCAGAATACCCTTGATGGTGAGGGCCAGAGGAAAAATCAACCCATGCAAACTAGCTGGTCGAAAATATCGAGAATAAAAAAAATTTAGCTACTGGTAGTTAAAGCTAGACTTTAATCCTTTTTGCCGCCAAAAAGCCCTCGCTTTTTGTTACTAGTGGGCTATAACATATAGCCTAGTAGTAGCTCAACCAATCAGAACGTAGCATTGATAATAGACCACTAGCTGGATTTTACTAAAATAATATTACTAGGTCTAAGCAACAAGGGAATATTCTGAATCAGTCTAGATTAAATACTGGCTTTACCCTAGAATAAATTTTGCCTACAGTATATATCCTTTGACTATTATTTTAAATTTGACCAATGCCAATAATAGCTGTACTTATTACTTTGCGTGCAGGATACAGTTGTACAAACACCAAGCATGTATGACCTGGTAAAACGAAAACATGACCAGACACCAACACCTGAGAAACAATCAACAAGAAGCAGCAGGCGCCAAGGAGAAGCTGAAGATAGTGATGAGGAAGATGATGAAGAGGATGATGAGGATGATGATGATAATGATGAAGATGACGATGATGATGAGGAGGAAGAAGAAGAGGATGCAGAGGGAGGAGAAGGGAAAGATTATAAGGGGTATTCCCTAAGGCAGAAAAGACCTATACCTAATAGATACACTGCACCTCCCATGAAGTCAAGTAAAGGTATGCACTTGTAAAAGCTGTTACTTAATTACAGTACTTATGCACATTGGAGATCAGAATTACAGTTGACTGCTGATAACTTGAACCTTGAAAAAAAGTTAAAGTAATAGGTAGTTTGAGTTATTGGGAGCTTGAAGAAAAAAGCGGGGAGTAAGGAAAAAAAACTGGCGTATTTGCGAACCCTGCATCATGTAACAAAATAGAGCGTGAGTTATACTGTTTTGAGAAGAAAAGCTGTTCATATTAGATTTGGGACAAACAACATCAGCCTCCACTAGTAAACTAAAATGCCTACAACACGTCTATGGGAAATTCAAAATTCAGTGTTTCGGACACCAGTACACTGTTTTTTGCCGGCTTTTTATGTGCTCAAAACATGGTTTGAGTGTATTGGGGATAAAATTATATTATATAGAAATGATCTGAGGGGAAACAAAAATTACTTCGAGTTAGTGGGAGGTTCATCCTTGCTTCTACCATGTCCATGGGGGTGTTTGGGGTAGTGGCAAAGAAGAAAAGATTAGTCACATAATTGCAGTACCAGTATGTGTCTTATCCTACATTGTCACCTTTATAGGTTTCTTTATTGGAGTACGTGAAAGTACAAAATAAATTAAAGATTGGGGCCTGGAATATAGCCTCATGTCACTGCCCATAAACTAATTGATTATCCTTTCAATTTGTAGATGCTTGTTGTAAATCAAAGGGAGAATTTGATGTTAAATCAAGGGACGTTTAGCACTATATTCCATCATGCCCTCCTGTTTGGATTGCCTTGCTAATTAGCCATTGTTTAGGAATGCAAACCCTTTGTTTTGTTAAAATAGACTTAGTGTCAACTTCATTGTTGAACTCAGTCCCTTATTTTCCTTTTAGCCTCTTTCATTGTATATGGTACTTTTATCTTACAGGGAAGAGGGGACACTTTCACATGACAGTGAGACAGAAGAGTGGAGAGAGGAAAAAGCCAAATCAGTATGCTTCTCCTTTGAGAAAGATGCGTAGACATAAACGGAAGGCGATAAATATGAGCTCATCAACTTCTTCATCTGGTATAAAAGATAATTCCTTCCTTTATGATTAACATTTTTTTTACCTTTGTCTTTAGTCAAATACAAAATCATGGCACAGAAAATCTCTGACTGAGAAAATAATAGTTGTATTGATGTTGAGACCAAAAGATGTAAAAGGAAATTTTGATAGTTGTTTGAGTTTAGTGAATCATGTGACCACTACATCCTTCCATTTATTCATTTTCCCTGATTTTGGTAAAGTATTATTAAATCTAAACATTCCTGTAAAATAAAACCGGGCTATTTAGAATGTGAACTTAGGACAATAACTCAAACATAGGAACTTGTGTAAAACCCTTTCATTCTCAGAGCTATCTGAGAATTAAATTAACTTTTTCATAAAGGCATCAGCTGACAAAAACCAGAGGAAAAATTTCAGTCACAAAATTAAACTTTTTGGTTGCCAGTTTTTGACTTCAAAAAAGGAATATATCAAAGAAAATGCTGGTACACTGAGTGAAGTTTTTTTTATCAGCCAGGAGGTCTTAAGATTACTCACCAATATTCACATCCAGTGAGTTGCAATTTTGGGCCCTGTTGTTGACAGCACTTTTGCATGGTACTATACATTCATGTCTGTCATGTAGTGTTAAATTTTGGTCTTCTTGAATTTTGTTTGTGGGCATGTCTGTGTGTTCTAGATGACTCTGACAATGAAAAAGATGAAAGAAAATTTGAAAAACGAAAGGCAAAGAGCATGGCCAAGGCAAGAGATCGATGCCTACCTATGAATTTCACTAATGACGATGCTGCCTCAGGAATTCTGAAGGAAAGAGCTAGAATTGGTTCAAGCCTGGCTGATGTTGATCCCATGAACATTGACAGAAAGGTAATCCTGCTGAGATTTTCTGCCTTATTGGGTGATATTGATTAAAAGATTTAAAGATTGTGCACATTCTCTATCTAGGAATCAACAAGTATATTTTTTACTGTCCCCTGTATGTTCCACCAGTATAACCCCAACAAAAACCTGCTTCAAATCTGTGTAAGCAAGGGCATAAGACCAGTGTTTTACAGCATGTGGTTTAATAGACCCTTCCATGTTTTTTTCAACTTTGACTTGGACCAGTTATCCGACATCTGTTGACACAGCTGGAAAGAGCACCTCATGAATCAAGCATGGGTGCCCCCTATCATACAAACATCGGTAAAATTGTGCAGCTTTGTGGAGCAATATACTTGAGCACTGTCTTTGGATATACTACCTTTAAACTTGGTAGTTTTTCCAATTTAAGGTACCCTTTTTAGTAGTTTCAGTGGATATTTGCTTACTGGTCTCTATCAAAACTTGAAAGAAAAAAAATGTGGAAGCATCCACTGTAAGAGATATCAGCAAATGTTATTTTTGCTTGTTGTATTCAGGTGATGTTTGATGCAGTTGGTGGTCTTAACAAGCAGATACGAGCACTTAAGGAAATGGTTTTATTTCCACTTATGTACCCTGAAGTCTTTGAGAAGTTCAAAATTTCTCCTCCAAGAGGAGTCCTCTTCCATGGGCCGCCAGGTACAATGTTGACTTGAATTTAGGTGGGAAATATTATTAACTAACCTCTTTTGATTAATATTTATCACTGAATTAAATGCCCCATTTTAGAGCCATACAATGTAGCTGGGATAACCAACCATGCTATAGTTTGAGGAACTGCATTTTATTTTAAGCGAATAAATGGTGAATAACTGATTTATTCAACATGAGGCAAACTTGCATTCATGAATTATCTACTAGCAGTAAATACCTGTACCTCAGCTAGCTGCATTCATTGTAGAGGAGGTAAAAGTGTCCCTCTCACCCCTATTCTAATTTCTAACTGGTCATCACTTCTGCAATAAACTCTTTGACACTCGTCCTTTTCATGTTTAAGTACTAGGTGGCAATGTATTGTTATTGTACTTGATTTTTTTTAAAGTGGTGATCTCTGTAACATTTTTGTGTAAGGTACTGGAAAAACACTGGTAGCACGAGCCCTTGCCAATGAATGCAGCCAAGGTGATAAGAAGGTTGCATTTTTCATGAGAAAAGGTGCAGATTGTCTTAGTAAGTGGGTTGGTGAATCTGAAAGACAACTCAGACTACTGTTTGATCAGGTAATGTTCACTGTAGTGTAGAATGTTCTTGAAGAAGATTACTATATAATAGGCTAACAGAACTCTATTTCTTAATGAGTTTTTTAGAATGGTTTGCTTTCAACATGGCCTCTTTATTATGAATTCATTTTTGTTCATTGCTTGGAAAATCAGACTGTTTAACAATGTTTGGTGGAGGGTATTTTCCTCTTGTTTTGGTAATGATAACAATATAAATTCAAATCTCTTGATTACATGTAGGAGTTGTCAGAATAAATCATCTTCGATTAACTCTCAAAAAAGGTTGTCATCTGGCCTTAAACATCAAAAGGTTTATAATCACAGTGCTTTCCTAGTCCGTAGTGTAAATTTTTTCCTAAAACCTTTAATTGAATTCAGGTAATGTATGATGAAATATTTAAACCCACAGGCATTCAGTATGAGACCGGCCATTATCTTTTTTGATGAGATAGATGGACTGGCTCCAGTACGTTCTAGTCGTCAGGATCAAATCCACAGCTCTATCGTGTCTACCCTACTGGCTCTTATGGATGGTCTTGATAGCAGAGGTGAAATAGTGGTGATTGGTGCAACCAACAGAATTGATGCTATTGACCCTGCACTACGCAGACCCGGCCGCTTTGATAGAGAATTTCAATTTGCTCTTCCAGATAAAAACGTAAGGGTTACTTATTTATTGTCGAGCAATCCATTTGGAATGATTAACTTGGTCTGTATTTTCATCTTAAGTACCTGACTGTATAATATAATTATGGCCACATTTAAGTGTTACATAATTTGATTTTTGAGAGGTTAAGGAAGGGGGCGAAGGGGTTGGTTGTAAATTTCTTCCTCTCTGGGCATGTCAACCTTTCAGATGCCTGGAATTTGCCTGGTGGGGGGAGGGGAGAGGGCAGGAAGGAGGGTACTTCCTAGTAATAGGCTAATTGCGATGTGCCACTGGATAGGATCACATTTTCTCGACTGGATTGGCTATAATGGGGGTTGTGTTTTCAATGCATTTCTAGAGTGGGGTCTCACATTTTTGGGAGGTAGGGACTTAAAAAAGGGAAGATTTTCGCTACATGTACATTACTGTGTGTTCCCTAGGTAGGGATCTAAAAATGGGAAGATTTTTCCTACATGTGCCTTAAGGTTAACAAATGTGTTAATTCCTTCAGGATGACCTAGTTAAACGGCTTTTTAAGAACAGAAAGTGACTAACTTGGGATTGTGGAAATTACATTTTCCCACAAGTGACTAAGTTGGGGTTGATAATTGGCCAAAGAATAGACTATAATGTGGTAGGGGTTCTGAAAAGCCAGTGGCACGCACCCAACAAAAGTTAACTCAAGCAATCCCAGCACAAATGGAGACGGGCTGGGTATCATATAGATTACTCTGATTGACACAATACTGAGAGGGTGTTTGTATACTTCTAGGCAAGGAGAAGCATTTTTAGCATTCACACTCGTGAGTGGGAACCTAAACTTCTGCCGTCCTTTATAAGTGAGGTTGCAGATCGCTGTGTAGGTTACTGTGGTGCAGACATAAAGGCTTTATGTACTGAGGCTGCCCTGTTTGCCTTGAGGAGACGTTATCCACAAATTTATAATAGTACCAAGAAGCTATTGGTAGACGTTAATTCTATTGAAGTGACAGCCAAAGACTTCCAGAAGGCAATGAAGACAATAGTTCCTGCGTCACAGCGATCAGTGGTTTCTCCTGCAAGAGCTCTTTCACCTCTCATTTGGCCACTGCTGAAAAAGGCTCTTACTGAAGCAGCTGAGATTGTGGAGAAAGTATTCCCTCCTGCTCACATAAAGACAGGTACACAATTCTGACAGTACCTAGGATTATGATTTTTCTTAGGATGTCATAATCTTGTTATTGCGTTTATTTTTTAGAATAAATTTCCCATAGCTTGTGAAATATACCCATTTTCACCACAGAAATGCAAAAGACGGCTATTATTATCATTATCGTCATCATCATCATTATCATTAACATTGTCATTATCATTATTATTATTTAACAGTAATATTCCACGAGTGTGCGTTGGATATGAGATGCCGAGTTGACTATAATCATCTCATATCCAACAAGCGTGAGTGGAATAATAATGTTTTATTAAAAACGCCCAGAAAATATCGAGAATTCTTCCCGACTTTATTTATAAAAACAACCGATTTTCAGCTTGTTTTTAATTTTGAGTAGATGTGTACAGTTACCATTTGGAGAGCATGGTTTAGTGGCTCATATACCATTGATGGCTAAGCCAATCAGAGCTCTAAAATTGCATTATCCAATGATTCAGGTTTTAATAATAAATATTATCATTATCATTATTAGCAGTTTTTTCTATGCTCTAAATACATGGTGTTAGTGTGCTGTGCAGATCCTTTTTTTCAGCCCCCTTTTAAGTCCCAGTGAAAACTGTCATGTATCTATGTGTAAAATTGTTCCTTAAATGATATTATAATAATAAACATAAGCATAGCATCAATAATAATTGAGGACACTAAGAGAATATGCACCTTTAGGTGTTATGGTTTACAAGGTACACCTTTTACCTGCCTAGAAATATACATATAGCTGTAAAGAAAGTATGCTGTAAGGTTAGAGTAGGCTGTCACTTAAAATAAAATTATAATATTGTTTCTTCTTCCTTCATGTTTTGAAAATAGTGACAGAGAGTAGTCCCTGCAGCCTTCTGGGAAATCCTAGCAATAGTAGGAATGACCAGCGTAACAAAACAGCTGCAGTGTTAAGTGATGAAGAAGCCAGCTCTGATGACGATTTGGGACCACCCATCTTTGAATCTCTTCCTGGATCATCCAGAAGTGAACGCTACATGAGACGATTACAGCAGTTTTCAGGCAACCCTGAAACATCAGAAAACCATTATTCTTCATTCTTCAGCTCACTTAATGGCCCAGCACGAGGACTGTCAACATATCGACCCAGGTTCTTAATTTGTGGTCGTCAGGGTATGGGTCAGTCAACTCATGTTGCTCCTGCATTGTTACACACCATGGAACACTTGACAGTTTACTGTTTAGACTTGCCAGCCTTGTATGGTGTTACTTCTAAGACCCCTGAAGAAGCTTGTTCTCAGGTATGGTTGTATCCTTCTTTGCAGTGATATTTTTTTAACTTTCTTTCAAGGAAACTGAATCATAGCAGAAGTTTCAATAACTTCCAATTGAAATGCTTCCAATACTTTTGTGTATGGTAAATGTTTTGTGAGAGGAGGCGTGTGGCCTAGCAGTTTACACGTCGAACTCCAGATCTGGAGGTCGGGGGTTCAAGCCTGACCAGTCATATTGTTTGCGTAGACAAGGACATACTGCTTGGGGGTAACCCTGCAATGGACTAGCAGGGGGAATAGCAATACTCCTAGGTATGGTTCATGGTAAGGAAACTTAGATAATCTCCGGCTGTTTGGGTCTTTGGCTCATGTGCGCCTTTACCTTTACCTAAGCATGCTGTGATAGAGAAAATGAATTATTAGTACTTTGCCTCAAAATACTAAATTAAATTAAATAAATAAATTATTGTGTTTAGCTGTTGAGCTAAACAACAACCTAGTTGGTTTACATAATTAACCAACTGCCTCGATTAAGTGGAAGGTGGGTGCCTGGGATACCCAGGGGCTTCCACTGTGGCCAGCCAGCCTCTACACAGAAAACTGCCCCCATGGATGGCAAATCCTTGCAACCCAGCCATGAGCCCCCATTCCAGGCACCCATCGCACTGATGAAACAGTGGAAGGAAGAAAAATAGGGATGGGAGGGGGGGAAGACGCTAAATGAACCGCTCCACAGACCACTGAACAAATGCTCGACCAAGAACTCGCAGATTCTAGCCGTGTACAAAGCTACCGCAAACCATGTGAGCCTGCACTTATGGGATTGACCGCTGGATGCCCGCGAAGCTTGTGGGCCGTTTGACCAGTAAGCTTGTGGGCCGCTTGACCGCTTAACTTGTGGACTGCTAAACTTGTGGACCGCTTAACTGCTAAGCTTGTTAACCGCTTGACTGAGCACTAAGCTTGTGAACGGCTTGACCGCTAAGCTTATGAACCGCTTGACCGCTAAGCTCGTGGTGGTTAACTTAGTTAAATTACATTTAACCAAATTAAACTCCCCCCTCCATAGGCCATGTATTTTAAAGTGAAAGGTACTAGTATTTTGGAGGAGTACTTAAGATCTGAAATTATGTTACTTTAGGTTTTTTGATAAGTAGTGTAACTTCAAATGCTCCCATTTTCTCACCACTTTAGTTGTTCCGTGAAGCTCGTCGTACATCCCCCTGTGTGGTATACTCACCACATTTTGATGCCTTGTGGAATGCTACAGGAGACAGTCTACATGCTACCCTGCTGTCACTGCTTCATGACCTTCCTCCACTTGCACCACTGCTGTTTCTAGCAACTGCAGATGAGAGTTGGGTGCAACTTCCTGTTATCATGCGGGAGCTCTTCTCTGACAAAACTGGACAAGTAAGGAAGCTGTCATAGAGTTCTAAAGTGAGACGTCATAAAAATTAAATTTCTGAAATTATGGAATATGTCAGGATATTCTGAAAGAACAACGTCCATGATTTTGTTTGGGTCAACCCCAAAAAAATGTAGAAGGGTTTGTATGGAGTTATCAGAGCACAACTGGGCTAACATCTCAGAGAAATGCTCATTTTGGCAAGTAGGGCTCTCGGACGTTGTTCTTTCAGAATATCCTGATAAATCCCATAATTTCAGAAATTTAATTTTTATTACATCATCACTTTTCTACTCTGTTATCATTTAATTTAGTAATTTATTGTTTACATGCAAGCCTCCTTCAGCAGCAAGGAAAGTTGTGTCTGATAGCCCAAAGTTAGTGGTTTTTGCTATTGGGCTAGTGAACTTTGTTCTTAAGTTCCCTGATGGGCAAGTGAATTTTTTCGGGGAATTCAAATTACAGAAGAACTCAGAAATGTCGCTAGGAGCTGGCTGCCGGCTAATTTCACTGGCTGAAAAAGAGCTTACTACCAGCTCAAATTGCAAACAAAAACAAAGACACGGGGGAATTTTAGAGATGCAGTTGAGTGAAAAAGCCGGCTTGACTAATAAAAAAGCCAGCTTATCTTTTCCTTAGCTTAATCCCTGAGAACTGTAATCAATCCTGAGGGTCAAGAGTTTTTTCCAGGCTAATTAAAGTGACTCTTAGACAAACTAGTACCTGTTAGCTGCAGCTTGCCTGAAGGGCTAGCTGTAAAACTTACTTTTTCTGCACCCTTTTCTTCCTCTAATTGCCTCTTCCTTCCCCTCTATCCTTTCTTCCGAGTTTCTTGTTTAGCTATTAATCAAGGCAAAGAGATACAGCTTTTAATGGACAAATAAATTACCATAGAATTAGTGCATTCATCTTTCAATTTGTTTTCCTTCACCAGGTCTTTCAAGTGGCTGATCCTACATCAGATGAAAGGAGAGCTTTCTTCAATGATCTCTTTCTGGGGGAAGCTGTCAAGCCACCCAAACCAGCCAAATCGAGTGAGAATCTAGTGTCTGTTGCCGTCAATTTTACCTTATTTCCAAACCTGTTAAAATTGATAAATAATATTTAGTTATTTTTGGTCTCAACTAACATTATAATGCTAAATTTTTACTCTTGATCAGAAAAAAATTGTGTTTTGGAAGTGTTGCCCTTTGCCCCTACTCCTCCTCCAAGGCAGCTTACAGAAGCTGAACTGAAAAAAGTTCGCCAAGATGAAGAGAACACCATGAGGGAGCTGCGCATCTTCCTGAGAGATGTACATGCAAAGCTTATGATGGATCGCAGATTCAAAGAGTTTTCAAAACCAGTTGATTTGTTGGAGGTACATTTTGAAATATTTATATGATAAACTTAGCATACTGTGATTAGTCTCCCTGGAGAGATGGACTTGGAAGCAGTCAGTTCTTTGAAAAGCCTCACAATAGTGATTGTCTCAGTTTTATTCAACTGATAAAAGGTTTCATCTGCAATCAGTGACAGACAGAAGTGTTGAGACATTGTCCTCCAGTAGGGTAGCTTCAGAGAACAAAACAATTCACATCCCTCCCCACTCCGCCCCATTCAAAGTTGGAGTGTTGGTTTTCTACAGGTAGTTTGAACAGTGGCAAGACATTGCATGGAGGGGTGGGGAAGGGAAAGCTTTAGTTGCCCCTTTGTGAGGTAGCAACATTTGGCAGTGTCTCAACTAATTTTGTCACCGATTGTAGGTGCAATGACATGCTGTTGGTTCTCATCACATTTTGTTTTACTACTGTTGCATGTCTTGTGATTCTTACATGTAGCTCAGAGGACACACTGTTAATTTCTTGCTTTTCATCATAACAAAGTTTAAGCTGTGAAATATTAAGCCACAAACTAAGGATGACCTTTTCAGATATAGAAGTTAGTTTCTTGCAACTACTTTATAAAATAGAAGTGAAGAGTTCTGCTTCTAAAGACAGAATGGAAACTAGATCAAACTTCCATGGTTAGATACTATTTTAAAAATTGACTTCTTGGCCGTTTTAGGTTCCTGACTACCTTGAGGTGATTGAAGATCCCATGGATCTTGCAACAATGCTGCACAGAATTGATTGCCATTACTACAGCACCTGTGCACAGTACTTAGCAGATGTTGACTTGATAACAAGTAATGCTTTAAAGTACAACCCTGACCGAGACCCCCTGGATAAACTTATCAGGCACAGGGCATGTGAGCTAAGTGATTCAGCTCACTCGCTCATTAAGTCTCAGCTGGAACCAGAGTTTGAAAAGGTACATATGTAGGGATGTCCCTAAGAGCAGGCTAACAGCTAATTTAAGTGGGTGAAAAAGAGTTTACCACAGACTAAAATTGCTCTGGGAAGAGTGAAGTTGGAGAAAAAGGTGGTTGACAAATAAAAAAGCCTGCTGAGCTTTTCCTTGGCTACATTGCTGATTATGACATTACAAGAGCCGGGTTTGGGTGTTTACAAGTAAATGCGGGGATCAAAGGCCTGCTCCCACCAATTTTTGTCCAGGGTTTGCATTGATTGGTTTTTCCAGAACTCCAAAATTAATATCAATTTTTGTATAGTAGACAACTTAAGTATGCTTGCAAACCTGTTACCCTGTAGTTAAGTCCTTTAACATTACTTGTGTCTTGGATACATTTTGCATAACATGGAGCGCTGTACTGAGAAGAGTCCAAGATAGTAGATGGTCGAGTTAAAGCTTATCTGAACTCAAACTTCACAGGGTTTTGAAACAGTTTTGATCGAGGAAGGCAGCTTCTTGCCTTTTCTAGTTCATTTGTGCACCAATTGAATAATTATCTGTTGCTAAAACTACCGTCCTGTTCTGTACCGTACCGTTTTGACCATTTGTATGAATTTTTTTTCACAGACCTGTGAAGAAATCATTGCTTCAAGAGAAAGAAGAGGTAATTTTTTGGTATTGTTGAGATAATACTCAAATAGCACTTATTTATTTTTATTGTTTCTTTGGTATTGCTAATTCTACGATTTTTATGGACATAGGCCTTAAAAGCCTTACGTTTCAAGTTCATGAAATTCTCAGCTGTTGATAGAATACTATTTTGACTTTGTGGTACAGTAAGCAGTCAGTGTAGTTTGAATATTGTATCGTTTCCTTGTTAAGCAAATTCTGCTCCCAAAATCCGTCATCGTGGCCATTCCAAGAAACTTTTCCTGAAGCTACCTTTCAGGAGGCAAAGGAAAATGAGAATCAACCCAGGTTGCAACCATTTTATCATAAATTTTATTTATAGACCTACAATATCATGATTAGTTGTCTGCTACATCCTTCATGTGATTCAGTGATGTGGGGAGTTTCCTTTACGCTTCATTGGCCATACCAGGAGGTTTCATTCAGCCATAGTCCCTGGATACTCCAGGCACCCAACCTCCATTTAGCGATGCAGTTATTAATATTTATTTATTTATTCAAACCTAAATATTGTTGATAATTTTTTGTGTATACCAATAATGTAATATGATCATGATGTCAGAAGAGTGCTTATGTATGTATAATTTTAGCCTGAATAGCAAGCGTTTCTGTTTGGTTTGCGGAACAAAGAAAGACTAGGGAAGGGGATTTTTGGTTCTGGCTACTCAAGAAATGAAACAAGAGCCAAAAAATGAAGGAGGGGGGAGGGGGAGGGGAAGGAAGGAAATGCTTACAGACAAACCCAGGTTTCCTGCAATGTCTTTTCATGCTGGGTACAGCTCATTAGTGTTTTTTGCTAGATGTTAAATTCTCTCGGATAGTGATTTGCAGATCCAAATTTCGAAGAATGGATTGCACTTTAAACTGAAGCTACATCAACTATGGAGAATTTCATTGTAACTTAGTCAAGATTGCTCTTCAAGCAATGATTACTTAGAAATAACTTTTAATGAGCTTAACAGTCTTGCAACTGTTCTGTTATTGCCACTTTCCGATCAGGCAAGACCATGATTTAGGTTCATTGCCAAACTGCATCAGTTGCCTGGTTGGCTTTGTTCTTAGTTACTTTTACAGGAGAAACTGTAATTGTCCTGTGCCTTGTCAAGAACGGTAAGCCGTTCTGTCTGGCTAAGCTTTGACCTTGTACAAATACAGTAGAACCTCAATAACTTGAACTCGGATAACTCCAATTCTCCGCTAACTTAAATTAAATTTCCTCTCCCTTGATCAAAATTTCACTGCAATTTACCCCAAGAACTTGAATCCCCCACTTACTCAAACTGTTTTAAATTGTTTCCCTTCAGAGTTCGAGTTACCCGCATTGTGGATCAAAAATTCTAGACTTGAATGCTTGTCACATTTTATCACCTCAAATCCAACTTTCTGGAGGTTTGAGCTAAAACTTCAAAACTTCACCCTTTCAGTCCTTCCTTTTAGACAGATTAAAAAGATAAATTTAACTCTGAGGCTGCTATCGGATTCATTGAGATCTCACAATTACCGCTTTCCACACGTTGCTTCCAAAATACAAAGAAAATTTAGTTTGGTTCCACACGTGTCCTTGAAAATTCATTTCCACTCCATGGAAGGCCAAACATTTTATTAGTTAATTTATGACAGCTGTTGACAGCATCAAATGTCATTGCACACAATCAGGCATGACAGGCCAAGTGGGCGGTTTGCAAAGTCCTGGGGTTTGTCTGCAAGCCCTTCCTTTCTTCCCCACCCCTCCCTGCTCTTTTACTAGCGCCATTTACCGCGCAGTCTTTGACACTCGTTCATCATTCTTTGCTATGAAACCACTCGGAAACACTTGCTACGCAGGCTAGTATAATTTATAATTTTATGTTTGTATGTATATAATTATATGTATTACTTTTTGAAGAAAACAGAAAAGGAAAGTCTAGTCGTGTGTTTTATTAAAATTTAATGAGAAGTTATGTATTGTAATAAGTGTCACGCCAACAAGTTAAAATTATTGCAGTATTGTCAAATGAAGTGGTTTGCTGATTGAAGTTAGTAATGAAAGTAATTTCGTCTGCTTCTAAATTAGGAGAGAAAACAACTGCCATAGCACCCCCTTTTGTGTTCACTGATCCAGCAACACAAGGAAACTCATCTTCCATGCTGAACACACAGCCAGCAGAATCAGCAAAAGAAGCACTGGGAGTGTCAGATATAACCTTTGTGTCAGAATCACAATCACAGAACAATAGCACTGAGCAGAAAAAGAAACCACGTCGACGAAAAGCTCCAATCTACTGGGGCAAGAGACCTAGTAGAAAGAAAACAGATGCAAAACGGAAGTTAGACTCTGATCTTGATTTGTCCCAAAAGCAAAAAGAGCTTGCGGAAAATGATGATAGTGAACAAAGTGATGCTGAGGATCTTGCTGCTAATTCTAATTGCGGAAAGCCTGTTGAGGAAGAATCTGGAAAATTCAATGAAGCTGAGAAAGCTGTAGTTGTAGATGATGATTCAGAGTGTGAATACAGAGATGCCAACCATAAAAGTGTTGAAGATAACATCATGCACTTGGAGAATGGAGGTGACTCTTTTGTAAATGGGGATGTTGTACTGTTGGACAATGCCACCCCTACTGAAATTTGTCCTAAGGTGAATTCCAAGTCTGTGCTTCAAAGTGATGTGGAAGAAATATCACAGTTACCTGAAAAAACTCTGAAAAATCATGTTTTAGATAAACTGGACACCAATGTACTAAATGGTCTACCTACTGAAGGCTGCTCAGAGGAAATTGTGCAGGATAGAGAGTTGGATTGTACTGGTGAGAAATGTAAAAAATATGTAATATACATTATAACATGTCAGTGCATCTTTCAGTCAAGTACATATAACTCCTAAACAAATTGGGTTTAACTCATCTTAAAGTAAAGAAGAGCTTCCCAAAAAGTCTCTCGACCAACTGCAGGTAAACTGTTGACCAACAGTCTACCGACACTACTGGTAAAAAGAAAGACCTAAGTTTAATACATCACGTCTTGAGCTGTCTGCCAACAGTTTTGCAGGGGAGCTGTTCTTCACTTTTTCAAAAATTGATTGACTGTTTGTTGATTTTTTCAGAGATGCCATATTATAATTCTATTATATAAAATTTTCTTTATTCACACTCTGACCAATGTTTTCAACTGCACTTCCGTTAGCTTGTTAAGATTCAATGCTACTAGTGAAAGAATGGTGATCAAATTAATGTGGTCTTTTGTGTCCCATTATGTCACAGGGGGCTCTCACACCAAGATAATACTTAATCAGTGCATGGAATTTGTTTTCTTTGGCAGCCATTTTGAGTTTTGCAGGCAGTTGGTGTGAGATCTGGGACTGAGAATTCTTTGGAGCTGTTTGTATCTCTTATTTTTCTTGGCAAGTGATCGGATCTTCCAAGAGTTTTCCTAATGTCTCAGACCTGTCCACCCAATTAATATTAATATCCTTAACAATCTTTGATTAAGTATTACAGTCAACTCTCTCTAAGAGGGACACCTTTGGGACCAGCACTACACGTAAGTGTCCGTCTTATAGAGAGTCAAATAAAGGGAGTATCCCAACTCTAAGGGCGCTTTCCATTTGTCAGAACTGACCGACCAGCCCATTCCCATGTTAATGAGAATTTGACTTGTAATCAAAACTAACCATCCAGATCAGTCAAATCCAAAATATTATACACAAAGGAGATGGTTTTTCAGCTAAACCTCTTGGGTAAAGCCTATGTCATTGCCAGAAAGTATGTTTGGGCAATGGTCCGGCTGGCCAGTGCTGACTTTTGGAAATCGCCCTAAGAGTCTGTTTTACAGAGGTGTCTGTTAGAGAGAGTCAACTTTATTATCATTATTTCAAAATACCATATAATCTAACTGCAAGTAAGAGCCCCCTTTGATGATGTCTACCAATCCAACACACAAGATCCTAGAAAACTCACATAATATGGTAAGTGTGGTTGTAACATCTGCTTTTGAATACTATTAAACAGGGGATGAAGCCTTCAATGATCTCCCCAATAGACAGCTTGAAAAGTCACCTCAAAGTCAAATAAACCCGACTGAAAATGAACTTGAGATATCAGTAGAAGGTAACAGCTGCAGCAGTCAACTTGCTGATGACTTAAAAGAGAAGCTGGAGGTTTTATTAGATCTGTTGGTTGACTCTTCTAAAGGTGCTTCAATCGAGATGTTAGAGCGGTACTACAGTGCACTTCAGTCTTGCATCCACAAGCAGCGTCACAGTCATGATAAGACACAACTTCTCAAGGTTTGTTTTCTCTGAGGTTAGGTTAAGCTCTACTCCCCTTTGCTACCAAATCAGACTTGAGATTGGCAAACTAATATTGAAAATGTGAGTGTGATAGTTGAATAAACAAAGCAGATTTTACAACATTCCATGAATGCACATTTTTCCAAAAGGACACTGTATTAAACTTTTTATGCAGTGTACTGCTGTGCACTTGTACATGGACATGTACGTGTACCAGTTTGACATATATACTAGCTTGTGGGGTCCATTTATACCTACTAATGAGACAGGAATTTGCGAAATGGAATTATTCAGAAATGATTATCCTATCTTCCACTAATTCCCCAACTATTGTGACTTACATGTACTGAGTACGAGACGGTTTCAAAATTTTGAGAAAGTTATGTCCCCAAGAGTCTCATTTCCTTCTGTTGCTCAGGGCAAGCACATAGAGGAAATTACGCAATTAGGCCCCAGTTTAACAGCACCACATTGTTTCGGTATTCTCACAACACACTATTTTTCTGGAGAGTTGAATGAAAAGAGATTCTGAGATCATCACATTCTCTCAACATTTTGTTGAGTGATTGTCAAGAAATGTTAAGACCATGCCACTTCAAACCATCAACCACAACATGCCGAACAAAAATGAACAGTCTGCTGTGTGTTTTTCCATGAAGTCCCAGTTAAACAGTTGCCACATCTCAAAACAATGTTGAGTTGGGTTGTCAGTTAGTGAGTTAGAAATTAGCTCTGAAAATGTTGTGAGAAAGTGTAGAGAAAATATTGTGATAATTTGAGCAGGCTTTTATGTAGAATTGGAATTGTGCTTCGTGTAATCATCCAAAGCACACAGACTTGCTTTGAATAGACCAATTTCGATAATAGTAAAATTCATACTTGGCTAAAGGGCTAGGGAAATAAAACAAAAGAAATGTATTACAGTCCAACCCAATTGATACAGACACTAAGGGGGCCATGGAAAGTGTCCATATTAACAGGGTGTTCGTATAAAGTGGGTTGAATAATTAGCCAAAGTGTAAGCCAGGGCTTTCTTTCTCCAGGGAAAAACCACACTGTCCATAATAATGAGGTGTCTATATTAAGCGGGTGTCCTTAAAGGGGGTTTTGACTATATTCATCGCTGAATCTCAAGATTGATTCATTTGTTTTATTCCCCTATGCCTTGGAGCCAAGTTTGAATTTGGGTCTATTCAAATTCTTACCCAGAGATCCCTATGTTTTTGTTTATTCAATAACAGTGATGTAATTTCATTTTGTGTGTGTGTGTGTGTGTTGCAGGACCTGGAAATAATGATTGAAGGGTTTGGACCATCCCAGACACAGACAAGAAGATTCTGAAAAACATAGTAGGCGTTTCAAATGCTGTAAAAACAAACTTTTCATAATACCTGTAAATAGTTGATCACTTTGCATTACCTGGCAACAGTTAATTTAATAAAATTAAATTATTTTGATATGTTATTAATTATGTACATTATTGTAACTTCCCTGCAGTGTACCTGTAGAATTGTTGTTCTTTGATGAAACTTTTGATAGTCAATTCCATTTATATTTTTTGGGTGCTATTATTCTACAATTGGAAACTCTCGCCCAAACTGCTGATAATACAACAATACCTTAACACTACAGATAGATTTTTCAATTCCAGAGAAGAACCTAAGGAGATACTGCAATCATTATTATCTCAATGAAAGATAACTGAGATCCAATCCTTGATCACCTTACTTCAAATTCTGGTTCTGGTGAACCTAAACTAAAACAAAGACATTAGTGCAACAACAATGACTGCTGTGTAGTCACTTACTAACCTGATGCACTCATGAGAGGCAGTTACGAGTGGAAGAAACTCTAATCATGTAGTCCTAGCTAAAAAAAAAAATTGCTTGCAATTGTAGCTTTAGGATCAAGTGTAACAGTCATAACTAGGATAAAAGGTTTTGATATTAATCTTAAGGGTTAAGAAAACTTGAAAATTATTGGTTTGCACAAAAAATTTTGTATTAACTTACAAAGAATAATTTCCAGAACTTTCTTGCAATGAAAATGGCATCACATTCTTACATTTCGTCCTTTTGCAAATTGCAGCAGTAAATGATCGCTCTAGAGAAATATACTTCTAGGAGTTAATGATGGCGGAAGTTTTCATAATAAAGAAGTACTTTTTGACTCTTGATCCAAGTTTATCGTTGTTCCTATTACCTGCTGCATTGCTAGAGGGAATAATGACCAATATGTTCTGCTTAAACCTATGCTTATAAATCAAATATTTTTAACTGAAACTTTAGTTACAAACATTCCCTTATTAGCAAAAATGAGCTGAGATCTTTGCAGTGCTGTTGCTCTTGCCTCTTTATTATACAGAATTAAATTGAATTTAGAGAAAATTTACTGATAACCCAAACTGGCTGAAGTAAAAGTGTCCTTGTAAGGCAAGTGTCTATAAAGTGGGGTTTGATTGTACTGCACACACAAAATCCCTTCATTACTCTAGTAGATTTATGTATTTCAAATCTGCCCTTATTTTGTAATCAAGGAAAAGGTCACTTTGCACTGGACATTGTTTTTGTGATGACCAGTAAAAAGCAACGTGTTTAGTAACTGACCCTTCTCTGAGCCTTCAAAGTCCTTCCAATCCTAAAGAAAATGGTCGTCTGATCTTGTGAAAATAACAATAATGTCAACAATATCTTCATGGATGGAATGGTATGCATGATCCAAAATGGCAGATCATGATGCTGAATTTTCACAGTCAGGGAAAAAGAATTTTGTTTTATAGAGATCACACGGATTTAGATCAAGTCTTAAGACCAGACAGTAACTAAACATACTGTCACCTACTTGTGACTAGAAAAAATAAACAGTAAAACCCAAGTAACTCCAACTATGAAAGGAAATGAAAAACAGTTCGAGTTAGCAGAGAATTCGAGTTATTGGGGTAATTTTCAGTGACATTTTGATCAAGGGAAAGGAAATTTAGTTCCAGTTAGTGGGGAATTTGAGTTATCTGAGTGTGTTCCAAGTTGATGTCCTTTTAACAGGCAAAAAGAAAAAAAAAATCCAGTCAATGTGCTAAAATTATTAGAGATATCAAAGCTTTGTAAATAGCAATATCAGTACACGAAAAGCATAAGGCCCATCTGCTATAAACTAATGTGCACACCACAACTCAGTGGAGAAACTACTGCTTGCAAAGCTTTAGGCCCATTTTTAGGTGCATCATGGACATGTGATTTATTGATGTAAAGACTAAAGAAGGTTAGGAACAATGACTGCAGCAAAAAGCCAAGGAAGTGAAACTTGTGTAGCAGGAGGCAAATAACTTTATTAAAGAACTCAAAACATTAAAATCAAGCATGTCACATTATTTTGTATAAACCTATTGAAACCTGTCATTACAGTCAAACCCACTTTATGGACACTTCATTGTTATGGACAGTGTTCTTTGGCTGTGGGGAGAGAAAGCCCTACTTACATTTTCTCTTAATTAAAACCGCTTAACCCTATTAATATGGACACTTTCTATGGCCTCCTCAGTGTCCGTTTTAATGGAGTTTGACTGTACTTGAACAGGGTACAATGTCTACATTATTATCTATAATGTCTTTTCATATTATCACATGATTGTGACAAGGAAAATAATCAGTGCACAGGTAACCAAGGCCAGCAAAGCAAGGTTGAGGATACATCAGAGTTTGTTACCCAAGACAGACAAGCGTCCCTTGTCTGTATTAAGTGGGTTAATTTTAGAGAAAATATACAAGGTTTTTATTCAGACAGACAGAACTGTCTGTTAACTTATATACAGGTGTCCTTATTAAGTATTTCATTATAATGTATCACTAAATAAATAGTATTAATAGTGCCAGAAATTCAGAATCGTACTGTTTTAAAAGTATCTTATAATTATTGAAAGTATTAGTTTCTTTGGCAAAAGTAGCACAGTAAAAAATAAAAGTAATGCTAATGTCCCTTCCCATTTATAAACGTTCACTCTGTTAAAACTGACGGCATCCCTTCTCCTATAAATTTTGTGTGGCTTGCTTTAGCAATGAGTTTTCCATCTTTGTGTAACAGTTCAGCTGCAGTGAAGGCTAGAACCTTTCCCAACTTCACCACTTCTGCATTTATAATAATTTCTTGTCCTGGTTTAGCAGGCCGTAAGTAACTTATACTCATATCTACGCTCACGCCAGGTTTATGAGGAGGCTTGGAAGCAACCACAACAGTAGTCAATGTGTCGACCAAAGTTGCCGTCATCCCTCCATGGAGTGTTCCTGGGCGATTTAAATGACTTTCATCCACTATCATTTTAAATGAAGCCTTGCCTTCCTCAAATGACAGAAGTTCCACCTTGAAATAATAATGATATAAAAAGAGAGTTAGACCATCCTTTTTTTTTTTGTACACTCGAATGTGTTTCCTGATTTTGGGTCAGTCGGTCAGGTTAAAAAAAACTAAAAAAAAGTCTCAGAATAGGAGGCCAGGTACCCCAGCATCATTGCTGTGGAGCCTGGAAACAACGAGACATGAACACAAAATATATATGGCAGAAGCGTTTGTTGCTGTTATAGTAAAGTCAAGACAACATGGAGGAAAGGATCAACCACCAAAACTCCTATGCAACCTACCAGCATCCCTCACTTTTCAGCAAGAGTTTTTTGTATCAAACAAATATTCACAAAAACGATTTTTAGTCCAACACAGAGTTGCAACATTGCAAGGCTATGTTGGGTTAAAAATCATTGTCATGAATCGTCCTGTGTAAGATCACCTTTGCGGATTTGTGCTGGTTAGAAACTACGACAGGTTAATTATTTCTTTTTTAACAGAGATATATTGAAATTTTTCAAACTAAGTTTAAATCCTTGTTGCCAGTGAGGATAATGTTAAAAGTTACTTTTTACTTATAGGGATTAACCAAATGCAGAATAATATGCTGTAAAAAAAATGTTCCCTTTTTCCACTATGCTGTTATTATACTTATTTTTTGGATTAAAAAAGTTAATTAAAGTGAAAAGATTTAACTACGTCATTACTTTTTCTTTTTTTTTGAAAATGGCCAAAATTTGGGTCAGTCAGAAGACGGTAAAAGGAAAAAAAAAGGGGATGGCCTTATGGATTAAGAAAACTGCTTAGCCTCTGGACGTTGTGAAAGAATATGTCCCAAAAGTGTGTATTGGTCAGCCAACAATAATTTGACTGACTTGCATAGCCTTACAAAAGACTGATGACTGCAGTCACCAAAATTGTCTTAAGTGAAATGTAGTTCAGCTAGACTGTTAAAACCAAGGGCGATTTCATTTAATATACACCCGTCCATGTTGACGAAGGACTTTGAAATTTCCTAACCCTCAGAAAAGTGCTCTTTTGTCCCCAAAATCCTCAGAAAATTTGCCTAAACGCCAAAAGAAAAATTTTTGCTTCTTTGCTACTTCCCCTCAGAAAATCTGGTCTTCAGTCCTACTTCAGGAATTCCATTTAAGATTTTTTGTTTACCTCTTCAGAAAATTTCGTCAATAGCGGGGGGGGGGGGGGGCGAAGAGTGCCTACCCCCCCGGACTTCGTTGCTATTGGGAATAAATGCCACTGAATTTTGACCCTCTGAATACTTAGAAAATGAACTCCACGAGAAGATCAAACCCTCGCGAGAGCTAACAGCTTTTACCCTACTCCCTCCGGCTCCATGTAAAGTATAAAGGCACCGGGTGAAGTGTAAACTACTTTTATAATTCAGTCAGTTTGAATAATTAGGCTCAGCCCCGCTTGGCGTATTGCCTTTCATCTTTTTTCTACTCACGGCTTTCGCCACTCGATCAAATCCTTTAGTTGTCTTTGCATAGGCACCCATTCCCATCAGAAGTTGTCGAACTTTTGAAGATGACGCCATTTTGAAACATGACTCAGATACTTTTAATACCCACGATCCTTTGCGAATTTAGTTCCGTCCCAGTCCACACACCTTGTTTCGACCTTTTCCGTGTCGACACGAAATTGGTCATCGTGGAGGAACAAAAGGCATTTTGAAAAGGTGTATTATCTGGTAGCCCTTTACTTTGACAAGAAGTAAGTTGCTGTTTAATTTTCCTTACATTATTTCCTTACTCAGCTTGTTGATTTATTAGACTAGTTAAAGACTGCACGTCGAGGTTTAACAAAATCCCACGTGTACATAAATCTGGAGCTGTAAATCATATCATATCAAGAATCCTTGAATCATATGGTGGTGATGGTGCTTTTTCCTTTATCGAATGATTCGGCTTGATCTATAAATGTGGTCTCAACCTAATCCTAGGTTGGATCGATGACAACAGGTCAGATATCCAGGCTTTTACATTAATTTGCAGGATCACTGTGATACGATATTGCATTGTGTATGTAGTAAATATAGCAACCGGGATTCATTTTAGCTTATTAATATATATGTTGTAGTTTAATTTTGCCATTCTTTCAGCTTTTATTCTCCTTTATTTGAGGATATGGGTATGGATGGTGAGGAAAAACAAAAATTGAACCCAGGATAAAATTAAACCACAAAACATATATTGCTGTATCTGGAAAAATAGTTCCACTGTATGCCATATTTGCCATTGTCTTGAATAAGTTGGTTCTAAAAATCAGAGACTTCAGACTAAACAGAAGTTTCAAGACTTTGAGACTTACTACAAATACTTCCAAGATTTTGAGATTGGACCAAAATTTTCATAAACCCAGAATTTTCTAAAGACTAACAACCATCCCTAACATAAGAAAAAGTGAACTGCTACAGGGTGCAAAGAAGATCATTTTTACAGCTTGCCATTCAGGAAAGCTGAAACTAGGATTTACTAGCCCAAATGTCATTTCAACTAGCCCCAAAAGCTTTTTGACAAGCAGAATTGATTTCACAGTTCTTCTTCAATTTGAATTCCGCAAAAATCATCACTTGCCCATCGGGCAAGTTAAAAACAGAATTCACTAGCCCGAAAGCAAAATCCATTCTCACCGGGGTATTGGACACTACTTTCTTTGCACACTGTGCTACCACCTTTTACATAATTTTTGGATTTAATTAAGTGTGAAATTAAGCTTTTGCTGCAGACTGCAGACCACAACCTTAAAATATCAAGAACTAAATAGAATTGGTACCCTGTTCTGCAGTCCTGAATTTGATTTTTCGAAGCCTTTCTCTCATTTTGCTTGCCGGTGGTCACTGAATGCCAAAAAGGTATACTGTACTTGCCCAACAGGAAAATCTTGTTAATTTGCACAGCAGGAGAGGACTCTTTTTAGCCCTATTTTTTTAGGGATTTCCTAGCTATAAAACTGAACAGCTGTTTCCACAATCCATAGTACTGTAGTCCTCCCGCAGTTATCAATGTGTGGTGGCTGCACATCCGAAACCTAAAACTAGACCAGTTTTTGTAATTTTGTAATTGAAAATTTTGTATGTAGCAATCATGATTCTAGAATCAAGCCATTTACAGCCAAACCTCAGATAAGTGACCGCCCAAAATGCAAAGTTTTAGCAGTTTCTCTCAGGAGTTGGTTGTGTTTGAAAATTGAACCACAGGAAACCACTTTCTGTCATTTCAGTAGAAGTCATTTGATTCTAAGTGACCGCCCAAAATGCAAAGTTTTAGTGGTTACTCTCAGGAGTTAATTGCATTTGAGAATTGAACCACAGGAGGTCTCTTCCAAGGATGAGTATGACCATATCTACATAATTTGTGGAACAGAACTACATGTAGTTGCTTGCAGTTTCAAAGTAATTTAATTTGGTTCCATGTACATGCATGTTATGTTGTTACCAAAAAATTCTTCAAATATTCATGTTGATGTGTTCACTTATGAGAGGTTCAGAACATAAAAGAATATAATAAAACCATCACACACACTGAAGGTTTGACTGGGTTGTAACATATTAACACAAGGCTAGAGTTCATGTGAGGACATGCTGTTCTCAATAATCCTTCAAAATCATGAAGCACAATCATAATACATCTTTAGGTCATAAAGTAATAATAATACTTTGTGACCCGAAGCTGTGTTAGTGTTTCCTAGAAAAGGGGCGCTTGTGTCTGTAGACCTAGTAAACAGCCACACGTGCCCATTTTCTAGGAAACCCTTCAGTTATTATTAATAATATTCTCATTAACACTGAAGTAATCTATATCCCTTTTTCTACCCAAAACTGTTTGATTAATGTCGGTCTGTCTCAAAAAAGTTTATTTAATTGCCTCCTTTCATGTTGTTTTCTTAGCTTATGACAATGTTTAACATAAAGATTACTGGTATTCTGTTTCTGTTGTAGCCATGATTACAGATATTCAGCTTGCAGCCTTTGCAAACATCCTGGGTGTATCACTGTTCCTTCTAGTTGTCTTGTACCACTTTGTAGCAGTCAATAATCCCAAAAGAAAGGAGGAGTAAAGTTATTTCCACCAAGAATATTATAACTGTAAGTGATGACATTTGTTACAGAGTAGGTTTTAAGAATGTTGTTATTTGATAGTGCTGATATTTATAACTTACCAATTAAAGAGGGAGCCTGGGCTACAGATGAAACTAAACCTTTCATTAAGTCTGTCTGCAAAACAGTGCCAAAATCCTTATTCTGAGCCCCACCAGCACCTGTGTACCAGGATTTAAGCATGCATCATGATTGGCCTATCAAAAAAGCCATTCTCGATTTGCCAATCAGATTGAAGGGGATTTGAAATGCACATTCATTAATTCATTGAGTCTGTTGGGGGCCCAGAACAAGGATCTAGGTGCTGCCTCCCAGACGTTACTAACTGGGGTTAGATTATCTCTGTGATGCAGGCCCATTAAGAGGAGGACATCGGGGGTTTGTGCTATTCTGGTGCTGGAGAATTGTATGCAGCAGTATTAGATCAGCAGTTTCAATCTTCATTTGTTGTACTACTACTGTCCAGTCACTCCTCCCTTGTGGAAACTTTGCCATTATAGACACTGCCCATACAGACAGCTACTCTACACTTCTTGCTTAAGACCAAATGTTTCAGTCTCACTACCACTGATATGTTTGTCTAGTCCATCCAAATATTTTCTGCTCTATAAAAGCTGGTTCTGCAATCAATCTAAACACAAATCAGCTTTTAATAGCCAACACTGGGAGGGAATTTGATTGATTGAGCCATATGTAACTGCAACAATCAAGTGTCAGCAAATTTTTGGTTTCCTAAAATATTTTGTTGTGAGGCATTTTTCTATTATTATCCTTCTTTTTCTTAGCCCTGTTTCGAATATTGTTCTGCAACTTTTCATCGCATTCAAAAATATGGCAAATCCCTGACACATTTTCTAGCACTTTAACTTCCTAAAGACTAGAACAAATAAAATTAGTGAAACAAAAAATTGATCTGAGTTTTAGCTTTTGAAAGCTGCTTTGGATGCTCGCGTTAAAAAATTGTAAAAAAAATTTACAGTGAAGGTTTTTTTTAGTGTTGGTTCATTATGATAGCCAGTTCAATAAGTTTAATTTTGATATAGGGTTTTAGGTATCTGCAGTTCAACTGAAATGCCATACTTTAGTTACACATGAGACACCCCTGAAGGTATCCGGTAACCTTTTAATAAGGCCTTGAGTTCTATATGGTCTGGGAATTAAACCAGGCCTACCACTTTGTTGTCTAGTACCCAAGCAATTTTGAACCATCCATTCATCAGCAGTCCAACAGCACTGGAATCTCTCAAAAAATTTCTAAAATGAACTTTTTCATATTGTTGTGGAATGAATATAAAAAGAAAGTTGGTTTATGTAAGCCTGCTACTCTACAGTGGAACCTCGATATAACGAACCTTTATGTGACAAAGTCCTCAGTATAATGAACGATTTTCTTTACCCCAGAAATGGTGAAATATAATGAAAAAGAACCTTGATATAACGAACCCTTGTTATAGCGAACTATTTTTGCCAGTCAAGAGTATTGAGTAACACCATCTTTTCTCTTTCAGGTACAAATAATTATTATTAAACATTTTTCGCTAACATATTTCAATACTACATAAAAAGAAGAATCCAAGTGCTAACATGGACAAGAGTGGATCATCAAACTTTCTTTAATTTTTACTGATTCTTTGTATTTTCCTTGATATGCTGATTTCAACAATGGAACTTTGTCATCTGAATCTGTGCGAACGTCTTTGTAGGCAATAAAATAATATTTAAATGAAATAAATCTAATATTTTTTGGAACTCTCTAAGAATTGTTCAGGTATGAAAGGTTAAAGTTGTTTACAGTGGAAAGTGTACTTAGTTTAATGTCCAGCTACTTTACACAAGAGGCACTCTGCGCAAATTATAAACAAATAATTCGAATGGAACACAACAGGATTAAAAGCCCCAACTGGCAGGAGGCCATCATCTAGCTATATACAAGCATGGCCAAGGATTTAAACTCAGGATGACTGAGAACAAATACAGGAAGTGGCCTGAGTAGGACTTGAAATGGGCCCCTGATTAGTGCTTCTGAATGGTAGTGTTTACTTCAATCAATCAGAAACCCTGCCGAGATCTGGGTAGTGACGCGTCATCAGAATGGAATTTCTGCGCTCGTTCCTCAGTAGCCTCCCACGCAGAGGTTCTTAGGGGTTCGTCCCCCTGAGAACGTCTGCGTGGAAGGCTAGGAAACTAGAGGTGAGCTAGCCTGAGTATCAGGCGTTTCTGGGGGAAAAGGGGAAAGATGAAGGCCTGATACTCAGGCTAGAGGTGAGCGTCAAGAAATTGTTGGTTGTTTTCTCAGGCCAGGGAGCGATGAGGGGAAACTGTATTCGCAGGTTGTTTACCATTTACGAAAAAGTTTCCGGAAAGTGTATTTGGAAAGTAAACGGAACACATCTTTACGATTCGTTGCGGTTTCAGTCGGAAAATTTCCTTGAGCAACCGCGGGTGGACCATTTTAACTGTTGGAGGTACCATCATGTCACGCTTGACATGTGATCTCATATACTCAACTGTACTTCGTAACGCTCACTCTCGGCCGGATTCAAGTGACAGTGCGAAGTGATCGGGAGAAATGCTTCATAGATGAATAAAAACGACTTGCCTTATGTTTTAGTGTCGTCTTGTGCGTTACTGAGGATGCGGTAGCACTCCAGGCCCATATTATTCTCGTAACTCGAGAGTTAATCTACCAGCTAATGACTCTCTATGATCTACTGTAGGGGCGGATCTAGGGGGAGGGTGCAGGGGGTGCGCACCCCCCACCCCCCGAGATGACCTGCGGTTTTCTAATACAACTGGTATTCTGCAAAAAAAAAAAACTTTGTGGTTTATTGGTGTTGAAGTAGAGCAAGAGACGAGTGCACCCCCTCCTAAAAAAAATCCTGGATCCGCCCCTGTCTGTCTCTACTGCCGGGTGAAGACGGTGAATAATCAGGGCAAATTTCGTCCCGGAATCGCGTTAATGATTTGCACAGATCAGATCCATTTACCGAAAAACTGCTGGCAAAAGCCTGAAACTGGTATCAAAGATGGCTTTCAAATCCACCAGCGCTGGCTTCAAGACCGCTTCTTTCCATTTTCATTTCTAGTTCTCAACTTTTCTATGCCTGTAAGTGAGGAATATGCGGATAGTTCAATTATAAAATTAGTCTCACAAGGCTAAGGAAGGATTACAGTCGCACCTCTTCACCATCATAGGACATTCTTTCAGTTCAGTTGTTCCACACTTCTAGAGGGGGGAAAGAGTGGATTAGTTTAGTGTTTATGTCGTACTTTTGCACCATCATGAATCTCTTGTCATTCTGGCTTGTGGCTATTATGAACAACCTTTGGCATGTCTTGGACATTTGAGACACTTTATACAGGCGCGGATTTAGAAAAATATGTTGGCCGAACCCGGGGGCATGCTCCCCTGGGACATATTTTGGATTTTAACTCCCTGAAGTCCCCTTTTCTTTTAGTGGGTTTCTGAGTCATTCAGACAGGATATTGGCCAGCCATTTTTCCCTGATGAAGCCTTGCAAATCGGCGGATTATTTCATGAAGGTCAATTTCCAGATTTTTAAGGTAATTTTACACGAGAAGATTCGCAACGACGATTTTTAGGGCAACACAGCGTTGCGACATTGTTTCGGTAGGTTTAATACAACATTGCCAGTATTGCGACGCTGTGTTGCATTAAAGATCGTCGTTGCGAATCGTCTCGTGTCACATAACCTTAACTTGGAAAGTTTTCTTTATTAAAAATATATTTATGATAAGAAAATCTGACCGATTTCCGTAAAACGGTGGAAACCGGTGTGGATCCGCACCTGATATCAGTCACACCCAGCCACGTGGTCAAAATAGGAAAGGATACCGTAAAATTCCGAAAATAAGCCTCTCCACTGATATCAGGGACCGCGGAGGGGGAGGGGCTGGTAGGGCCGCGGCCCCACCACTTTTTTGCGCCCCCGCCCCCACTTTTTGCGCTAAAAAGAAAAATAATTAAAATAAAAAAAAGACTTGAAACAAGTTTTTTTCCGCCTATATTCCGCTATATTCTCTGTATTTTCTTTAATTTCAAACGCCAGGTATTTTGTGGGGCTCCTGTGCTTTTCGCGGTAATAGTGTTCCGGGGCCAACTTGCCCCTTGATCAAACGCCATGCCTTGGCCACCCCTTCGCTTCTTTCGGCAGCGTGTTTTGTACTTCCAGCTCCGGCAGTGTTTTTTATCAGTTTTATCAGACGAAATGAAGAAAATTACTAGCTTTTTCAAGCCAAACGAAGGTGAGTAGTTGTTTTAAGTTGATAAAAGTTTTATCTTTTGTCAGTTTCTCCTTCCGAATCAATGAAATATTCGATGGCAAGAAGAATTACGTAACTTGAACAGTGAACGGCCATAGTTAGAAATTTTTCAGATCACTTCAGTGTAGTATTTTCTATACTAAGATTGTAATCGCGTCCTTTCTTGCATTGAATCTGAACTGACCGTGTATGTTGGCCGACCTATAAAGAGCAACAAATACACTGGATAAAGTATGCAAAGTCACGCGACAGAAACAAATCAAATACTATGATTTTATTCCCTTTTTCGATTTTCAATATGAAAAAATTATTTTCAATTGTCAGCCCTGCCACTTTTCACCTTGCTCCGCGGTCCCTGGATATAAGCCCGCGGGCGCGGTAGGGTTGTACTTGGAAACTGCCCTCAAATACAAAGTAAAACAAAGAAAAACGGTAAATTTCCTTCCAAGAATAAGGTTAACCCAATCGCTTTTGAAACGCAAATTTTTCTCCGTACATAAGCCTCTCTGAATATAAGCCCAATTAAGCCCCTCCAAAAATAAGCCCCTCAAAAAGGACCTTTAAAAAATATAAGCCCCGGGGCTTATTTTCGGAATTTTACGGTACTATGGTACAAATCCTAAATTAGTTTTCGCTCATTCCGCAAAAAAGGTAAAAGGGGGATAATTCTGAAGTTATTCCTCGATAATCCGTTCACTTGGTTCCGTTTGATTTGACTTTCTTTTGATCTGTTCAGTTCCCGCCTTTGATGTTCTTCAGAGTGAACTGGGAACGAACACGTGGACCATGTGACATGCGCAAATGCAATGGCGCATTTCGAGAAGATTTGAAAACGCACGAATTTTCACGACCTGTGAATGCAGTTGTCCAGTATTTCCTTTTACATATCGTTTTATCTGTTCTCTGAACGCCGAGATTTGTAGTTTCTCTCAACTTCTTGAGGATGGCGGGCCTAGATTTGAACGAAGTAGCTTTAAATTTAAAAAATACCCTTTCACCGGATGCAAACGTTCGGAGGCAAGGTGAGTTCATTTTTTGGTAGGTTTCATGTCAGCAAAAATTACCTTTGCTGTCGCTGTTTTAATCAGCCAAGTGCAACTAAAGAAATAGCGATGCTTATAATATCTTAAGTATGCGTAAGTCACATATAAAAGTTACAGTAACCGTTACTTAGTAACGGGAACAGAAAAACCTTCGTAGAGATCTAGAGGAGTTTTTAAAAAAAGTACAAATGAACGACATTCGAAAAGCAAAAAGTTGTCTTTGTAAAGTGACTTTATTGTACGAGATTGTGACCCTAGGCCTTGTAGGCCCTTGTTTTGGGTGCGTGGTTTTGAGATAGGAAGGGAATCAATTTAATAGCAGTTGATTTGGCAGTAAATAATACTGAAGATGGTTACCACTTGAAAATGTTATCATCAGTTTTTGCATACAGTCGTTTCACGATGATCATGGATCAGACGTACTTGGGCGTTTGACTTTGAATCAATTTAATAGCAGTTGATTTGGCAGTAAATAATACTGAAGATGGTTACCACTTGAAAATGTTATCATCAGTTTTTGCATACGGTCGTTTCACGATGATCATGATCAGACGTACTTGGGCGTTTGACTTTGTATTACAATAATTGTTGAAATGATCACTATTGCTGGGCATATTTCTGTAAAACTGGCAAGTGCCTAATAGCCTTTAGTGTGTCATCTTGGGGCAAAATATTGCAGAGTGGTGTGGTCAAATGAGTCATCACTTACTCATGTTTAAACTTGCCCTCCTCTGCTTTTAAAGAGGCACTAAAACTGGCCATAGATTAAAAATACCCATTACTTATTCTTTGAAAGTTCAGATTCTACTTGTCAAACATGACAGTCCAAGTCTGATTGGCACTTGCCTTACACATTACAGATGAATAATTTTCCTTTTTTTACATTAACCCATAGGCAAAAATAAGAGAGCATTGATTTCATCCCCCAAATTAGCAGTGTACATCATTTATAAAGACTGAAGTATGTTATTACCTTAAAAAGGTCTTAACTTCCTAAGGCTTCACTTAAGAATGTCCCTAGTGACTCCTGATCTAATGTAAAACTCTCCCTTTGATTTTCAAGCAGGTTTAGTGCAAACCAGATGGAGGATTTAGCAGTTTGTCATAAGTCACTAAGAGCTTTATTCCATGTACATGCAATTATTTATTGTTGGGAAATGAAAAGCTCTAACATATAAAATCCAGGTGCCTGCCAGCATTTTCAGTTCAAAAAATTTCCTTATCATCTATAAGGGCAAAAGTTGGTTTAATACCAAGAGCAACTGGGTGCTGCTAGAGCACAACCCAGAACTTTTTTCCAGCCTCTTGAAGGTAACACATTGTGAGTTACAGTGATGATAAAAGAAATTAGGTGGAATGGAATACATCTTTTATATTGTTTTGTTTGTTTCTATTTCTGTTCACGGTCATGTGACATTCTTAGGGGGATTTTTCCTTTCTTATAATAGCTTATACATTCATGTGCACATGACTAGTGTGAAATTTAAAAGGAACAATTCCCTGAAAGTAACATCACCTGTTTTGAAATCATGATGGGAAAACCAAAAGGTTATTTGAACAGGAAATTTTACCAAATTGATTTACTCAGATACAGGTATATACTTGTGCTGATAAAGTAATGTTAAGTCAGAATGCAGATCACATACTGCAAGTTTGTAGACTGTAAATTGAATGACACAGAAAACATTTTAATGACAGTGAGGTCTGCGTCATCAAATGTAAAACGCGAATTTGTACCACGTGACCAAGCCTCCCCTATACTTGTCATGGACAGTCTTGTAACAGTATACAATTAATAACAGCAACCTCAACTGTCTCATCTTGTGGTTCACCATAACATAGATTATTGTTGTTTGATATGATTTTGGCATCTTCTCTTTTCTTAAAACACCACTAAGATGAAAATATTTTAAGCAATAATTATTGGATGAGGTTCTTGTGATATCCGAAATAATCAAGGTCAAGGTAAGTGTTATCAGCTGAGCCGAAGGCTGAGGCTGATAACACTTATTGAGACCTTGATTATTTAAGATATCACAAAAACCGAATCTAATAATTGTTTTATTATGAATTGTTTTGAAGAAAACAACAACAAACACACAGTCACGAGGAACCTGAATTGATATTGCTATTTGAAATCATGCAGTGCGCACGCAACCTACAGATTAGTCAGTTATCTGCTAGCAGATTAACTATTGGAGTGCCCTCAATAATCTCACGTGAAAGACTGTTGGCGAGCATTGTCTCAAATTTACCTTCTGAATTTCTTTTTAAAGTGATTGTCTTTTGTATTGTTTATTATAGCGGAAAAGTTTCTTCAGTCAAATGAGGCAAAGGAGAATTATAATGTTTTACTGCTGCAACTAGTGGCTGAAGCTAGTACAGATGGGCTGATCAGAATTGCTGCTGCAATATCTTTCAAAAATAGCGTGAAGAGAAACTGGAGAATTGTAAGTTTTGATGTGTCATGTAAAAAATATTGCTCTACACAATGATTCCGGTAAATTTATTACCAGCTGGAAAATAAATGTTCTAGGAAGTGAATTTTCAGTGTTAAACAGTAAGTAAATTATCTTGTTGTGTTGTTTCAAATTAGGTTGAGGGAGAACCAAACAAGATCAGTGAACAGGACAGAGAAATAAGTATGATATTCTTGGGAGTGTTGCTTGATCAGTGATGAATTATTAATAATATATGACAGACCACGTATACTTACACAAATATAGAAAAGGTGCTACCAAGTTTCTATAGTAACTTATCACATGATTTCCTATCACATTATGTGAAGGGCAACAATGTTTCTTTGTTTTGACCTCCTTTCTACAGGTTTAAGTTTAATAAATGCAAGTTTGCTTCAATCCCTCAGGGTGAAAAGAAAGTCAGTTTTACAGCCTGCCATTCCAGCAAGCTGTAGCTATCATGTACTAGCCCACAAGTCATTTCAACTAGCCCCAAAACCCTTTTTGATTAGCAGGATTTATTACAATCCTTCTGTAATTTAAATTTCCCCAAAAAACAGCACTTGCGTGTTGGGCAAGTTAAGAACAAAAATCACTAGCCCAATAGCAAAATCCACTAGCCACGGGCTATCGGACATGACTTTCTTTGCACGCTGATCCCTGCATGGGCTTTGTCACTTGTTTTCATTTTGGTGTTTTTTAGATTCTCTGATTTAGCTCACACTGTTCTTTTTTTTGTAGTTAAAAGGGAAATTGTTGATTTGATGCTTAGAAGTCCTGAGAAGTTACAAAAACAAGTAACTGTTTTTAACTGTGTTTTAACGTTGTTGTCTCAGTCTACACATTTCTTAGACAAATGTTTGCATTTATTATTGTGTTGTATTCATCGGTGGAATTATTTGTTTGTTTAGCTCAGTGATGCTGTCAGTGTGATTGGAAGAGAGGACTTTCCTGATAAATGGGAAACCTTATTGCCAGTATGTAATGATTCTTTTATTATCTCCTTGTTGGCATTGTGTTCAGGTATACATGTATTATCTTTTGGTTACACTTAAGTCCTGCCTCATTAGTTCTAATAAATTATATTTTTTTAGGACATGGTCGCTAAATTTAAGAGTGGAGACTTCCACATAATAAATGGAGTTTTGCAGACTGCCCACTCGTTATTCAAAAGGTGTGTATTCCATGTGCATACCATGTACTTGAACATGCAAAGGCACCGTGTCATAATGGTTTAGTCCATTTCGTTTAGTTTAATTGCCAATTACTTGCAACAAAAGGTAACATTTGTCTACATGCATTAAGTATACTGAAGGGGAGGCCGAATGGGCATAATTTTTTCATATCTCCCCGCAACATTTTTTGACAGATCCCTTTTCTTGACAAAAGAAAAAAATGACACCCTTGATTATGAAAGTCATGGTTAGAGTAGCCTGCGAATGGCAGACGTTTCTTCTCTCTCGTCGCTGCTGAGGGAGGTTTCACGAGGAGGAACGTCTGTGACTCAGCGACAGAAATTCCATATTGATGGTGTCAATCAATGTTTACATAATAAATCAAGGAGTAATGGGGTTCCAAATGTAAATTTCTTCAATTTTACATTTCTCCTGGTCGATTTTGGTGAAGTGTTGTGTTGATCTGCGAATGAACTCCAGCAAAACTCCAATGCTTCTTCTAGAGGAGACTATATTAGAGATTCATCACGTTTACATTTGACCTTTGCGTCCTTTTGTCTTTTGTCTGTCATTCATAACCAATAGCTAAAACAATGAAACTACTCATCAGTATGGAATTTCTGTTGCTGAGTCGCAGACGAACCTCCTCGTGAAATGTCCCTCAGTGGCAATGAGTGAGGAGAAACGTCTGCCGTTCACAGGCTATGGTTAGAGTGCTGGACTTGTAATTCGAAATCTCTGAGTTCCAAGTCTGGCCTTGACCGCTAGCTGGATTTGTTTTTGGTAGTGCCCTGAGTTCAAATTCTTGGCCATGCTTGTAAATAGCCAACTGGTTTTCCTCCTACCAATTGGGATTCCTAACCTTTTTATTTTCCATTTAAATTTGTTTTTTCCATTAGCCCTGAAAAGCCCCATAGGGGAGAGGATAATTAAGTATTTATTATACTGGGTGGTTGGAAAATGGGTGGAACTAGTGAGGGTAGTAATTAGTAAGAATTGCCTGTTCCTTGGACCATTCTAGATACCGTCATGAGTTCAAGTCCCAAGAGCTGTGGACTGAAATCAAGATTGTTTTGGACAAGTTTGCTCAACCCTTGACAGATCTTTTTATGGTAGGTTAATGGCCATCATCTTTGCATATGGCAGTTATTGGTCAGGGTATGTTGATAAGTTATTTTGCATAAATGTAGTTCTTGTATCATTTCATCTGTGTCAAAATTATCTCCTATTTAAACAGTGGATTGAACTGGCTTTATAGAGAGGACTTGTGTGATTGTGACATAATGTTAAATGGAATGTTTTTGACATATATGTTGTAGTGATAGTTTGCTTAGTTGAAATCTGGTAAAGTTCTTAGTAGCACACATCTCACAGTTTGCTGAAAGGCACTCACAGGTTCAAACTCTGGCTAGGGATTTTTAACCTTTTAAGCCCCAGTGTCCACATACAAATTCTCCACACTAATCTCCATACATTTCCTTGAAGAATTAGTTGAGAGAATTTGATAATTGATCAAAGTATTTTCAGCGTGCAAAGAAAGTCGTGTCTGATAGCCCAGGGCTAGTGGATTTTGTTATCGGGCTAGTGATTTTTGTTCTTAACATGCGTGACTGGCAAGTGCTGTTTTTTGGGGAAATTCAAATTACAGAAGGATTGTAATCAATCATGCTAATCAAAAAGGGTTTGGGGGCTAGTTGAAATGACTTGTGGGCATGCTAGCTACAGCTTGCCTGAATGGCAGGCTGTAAAACTGACTTTCTTTGCACTCTGATTTTCCTTGTAGTGATCATTTCATTAACTCTCATAACCTTTTATGTTGATGATGAATTGGTATTGTTAGGAGAGAATTGATGTTGGTCACTCTTGGGACTTAAAGGATTAACCTTTCCCTCTTTACTTTTATTTATTATTTTCTTTATGCCTTTTACAGATATTTATACAGTTTTATTTTTATGGTCAAACAGGCAAAACCTTGAACACTTGAAATACATGTATGTCGGGAATATTTTGTTGTGTTAAAACCAATCACAACAAAGTTCAGAACATGCAAACTAGTCACAAAACATTCTTGCTTGCAGTTTAGTTTCTCACACTTGATTGGCTTTTTTCTTGCAAGACAATAACATTCCAGAAATATTTCTGGTGTTCATGGTTTTTGACTGTTCAAGTCTCTTTGAAATAATGTACATTGATTTTGTTATTCTCAATTTGTAGAACATAATGGAAGAGGCTAATAAGAGTGCTTCTGATGTGTCCAAACTAAAAGATATTCTCAGTTCTATCTTGCTCATCTGTAAGGTCTTCTACAGCTTGAATTTTCAGGTGAGTTGGCATTTTACAGAACTTAAAGCAGTGTTTTTGCTCAAGCAACTTCTTTTTTTTAATATTTATTTATTTTGCTTCTGAATACAATGAGAAAGGTTTTACACTTCCATTTAACAATCATAGCTGATCGGAAGAGTGTGACTGTTGGGGCAGAGATCTGTGCCTCAATGACAGAAAACTGACATTCCATACTGATCATATAAAAACTTTAATGTGCTGTGGTGTGGGTCTATTATTGTCTCTTTTGTAGCCTGCAAGCAAGCTCTCCATTTGGGGGGTATTGTGAAAAGTACCTGCACGAGTGGCATATGAGGGGAGACGCGGCAGCAGGGGGCGGGGGAGAGAAAGGAGAGCTTGCGACTATCTCTCATAAATTTTCATTTCCACTCCAGAAACCCCAGGACTAGCTGTAAAGTGTGAAAACTGTCACCACAAACGTGCCGCAAATTAGAAAAGTGACAACCGCCTGTCAAGTTTCCTTTTGAGTCAAGATTTTTTTTGCTGTTCTTCCAACGAGTCATCACACAGTTCTTTTCTCCATAGTTGATGTAGAGCTCAGTTTAAGCTGCAATCCATTCTTCGAAAATTTGGATCTTTAAATCATTATTCCTGAGAATTTAGAATTCTGCTAAAAACACTAACGTGCTAGGCCCAGCATGACAAAACTTTGAGGAAACCATCAGATTCAGTGACAAAAGAAAATCGCTGAATAAATATTTTTCAGATCCAGTAGGCACTTTTGAGAGAATAAGATAGCCTAAAACCCTTATTTAACCGCAATGAAGAGCTTTGTGTTTCAAAAAAGGTAAAAGAAAACGCTCTTGCACTAGAGGGCAAATCATGCCCACCAGAAACAGTTACCGCAGAAAATCAATATGCATGTCATGACCTCTCAGTATGTAATAAGTGGCAAAATCACATTTGCTCAGTTAAAACTTAACCCTCCAGGGCATAATCTATCCGCCAGACACAACAAACAACATTTTGCACAAGGTAAAAGTTGACACTTTCACACAGCTTTGCGAGAATTACACCAAACAAGCCCTTCTGCTTCGAGGACTGTAACATTTTTTTTCAGTTCCATTATGACTGGCATGAACAACCACACAGACGACAGTTATCTCTCACAGAAGGAGAGAGCTATTCCCCTCCTTTGCTGGTTTTCTTTTTCTGAGTGAGCTCAGTGATCGCTCGACATAAAAAGTGTTTTGTTGTGTTTCTTTATTTTCCGCGAAAATTTAGGGCAGGCCAGCAAGGCCTGTTATCAATCAACTTTAATTTCCGGAGCGTCATTTTCAGCCAATGGTATTTCCCTTTGTTTGGGCAAAGTACAAATGAAAAGTTATGAGAGATCGCTGCAAGCTCTCCTTTCCTCCGCCACTGCTCACTCGTGCTTATCGTGCTTGGGTGGTTTGCTTCGCTCGTCCAAATGGAGAGCTTGCTCGCATGCTATCTCTTTTGTTTCACAAGCACTTTTTCTCTGCTGGCTGATCCATGTAATTGTCACCAAAACAATAGCAATTTGCAGATTGCTTCACACTAGCAGTATCAGAAGTTAGGCAAGTGTTCCACTGATTCTGACAGTGTGGCATTGTTTTAAATGTAGCCTCACTTAAACCCAGCAGATAAATTTTGAAATTAATATTGCAAATCTCTCAATATTGTTTTGGATAACAGGACTTGCCTGAACACTTTGAGGAAAACATGGATAAATGGATGACAAATTTTCTTATCCTCCTTACAATAGACAGTAAAAAACTTAAGATAGAGGTGAGTATTATTTTTCTCCTGTTCAAGTTTAACAGTCTTATATTAATAATTTAGCAAAGCTATCAATAACATATTATTATAATAATAGTAATATTGTAAATGAAGTGGTATTAAAAACATACATTGTTGAAATCTTGAGTTAGTAAAAAAATAACTCTCATGTGTCTTTGTTTCCAGGATACAGATGAGACTGAACCAATAGATCTGATCAAGTCACAAATCTGTGATAATGTGGCACTTTATGCACAGAAATATGATGAAGAATTTGAGGTAGAAAAACGGCTTCTAATTTTTGTATTATAATAATTATAATACTAATTAATAATGATTATTATTATTGTTGTTGGTTTGCATGTGACATAATCAAAAAAAATTTCAAACTAAGACTCAACATGAGGAGAATGATGCTTTTTTATTCAGTGACACAGGTGGCTCAGAAGAAAGAGCTTTAAGTTTGATGTTCCTCCAAGGGACACCAACATAGACACTGCCTACAAAGCACCATTTCTCCAAATAACTTGCACTCTTTAAAAGGAGCTTTGCTTGTCTAGTGATAGCCTGAGAAAACAGCCATCATTTCGTGACACCACCAGTGCTTTCCCCTGCAAAATGACATCTGAGAAACAAGCACAGAAATTTCGTACTGAAAATGCGACACTACCCGGATTTGGGTATTGCTCCTGATTGGTGTTTCCGTGTGGAAAATTTGCTTCAACAGTCAGAAGCACTACTCAGATCTGGATAGTGATGCATCATCATTATGCAATTTCTGCGCTAAAAATTTCTTAGACCTCGTGTTGTAAGGAAACCAGTGGGAAACCTTTGAGTGAATTTCACTGTAAGGCTGAAGTTGACTACAATTTATCCAACCATGCTTTCCTTCCTTGTGAAAATGCTGAGAAAAAAACACACTTAACACTCAAAAGGTATGATTTACATATAAGGCGTCAGGGGTAGTGTATCAAAACAAGGTCCACTTCAGCCTTGTTTCACCTTTAACTTTTGCCAGATGAAAGGTTTGAGGTATGAACTAGATTTCTGTTTGGTTCTTTGTTTCACCCTCATATTTAGTGAACTTTTCATCTTGTTACTCTTGTTTGGTTGCAGGGGTATCTGCCGAAGTTTGTGGAGGCAATTTGGCATCTCCTTGTCTCTGACTCAACTGAAAAAATAGCAAAGCATGACATTGTAAGTATCAGCATTTGTCTTAGGTTTCTAGTGTTCTTTTGACTTTGGAACCCCAGAGTCCACCCTTCACCCAACCCCCCCTCCCCCCAACCCCCATGCTGACCAAGAAGGACCCTGGTGGAACTCACAGTATGCACATGTTAAGTACAGTGACTGTCACAAAAACAAACTTGGGGGCATCTTGTCTCATCTCTTCTGTTAAACACCACTGACAATAAACACATAAAATGATCCAGGTTTTGGTTTTTAACATTTATACACTGAACAAGCCCAAAGAGAAAAGTATTTTGTACATTTGAATAAAAACACAGCATATAAGCAAGTGTTATTGGAATAGACCTCTTTTACATCCTATATCCTATTGGATCCTTACTCACAAGTGGCATCCTTTGTTGGTAAACTTGATATTTTTCATCCACTTTAAAATGATGACTGAATACGTGAATGTTATGATAAAGGTTTTTCACCTGCTCTGGCGAAAACATTTAGTGCAGAAAATTCCAAACTCAGAGCAAAACATTTGTGTCTCCTCACTACGCTGATGAAGTGTAACTGATTCAGATGAAATATTCATTTGTTTTTAACCAACTGCCTCGTTTAAGTGGAAGGTGGGCGCCTGGGATACCCAGGGGCTTCCACTGTGGCTAGCCAGCCCCTAGATAGAATACTGCCCCCATGGCTGGCAAATCCTCACAACCCAGCCATGAGCCCCCATTCCAGGCACCCATCTGATGAAACAGTGGAAGGAAGAAGAAAAAGGGTTGGGATGGGGGGAAGACGCTAAATGAATTCTGCTCCACAGACCACTGCACAAACGCTCGGCGAAGAACTCACCTATCCTAGCAGTGTACAAACTTAAGCTACCATGTACCATGTGAGCCTGCACTCATGGGATTGACTGCTGGATGCCCGCTAACTCGTGGGCCACCTGACCACTAAGCTTGTGGACTGCTTGATCGCGAAACTTGTGGACCGCTTAACTGCTATGCTCGTGAACGTCTTGACCACTAAGCTCATGAACCGCTTGACCTCTAAGCTTGTGGACCCCTTGACCGCTAAGCTCATGGTGGTTAACTTAGTTAAATTACATTTAACCAAATGTAATTTTTTGCTTTGAGTTTTGAAATTTTCTGTACTAAATGAATATATGAAATTCATGTATTGGAATCATAGAACGAAGAAATAAATACAAAGAAGATCACAGTTTAAGACACAACATATGCAGCTGGGAAAAGAAAGACTGAAAAAATTCAGGCTTGTCTCTGTGATGCCAGCGCAGTACTCTAATAAATAATTGAGCTAACAAGCCAACTGAGAGCTGTTCATAAAATTGGTTAGTAAATAAATATACAGTACTCAGGAAAGATGAAGATGAAATAATGAATATATGAAGTTCTGTGAATGATTTTGTTAGTGTGTTCTTAATTATTTGCTTAATTTACAGGTTGTCAGTACGGCAATTGGGTTTCTTGCCTCTGCAGCAGAACGAAGCAACTATAAATACCTGTTTGATAAGCAAGAAACTTTAAAAAGTATCTGTGAAAATGTTGTTGTCCCAAATGTAGAGTTTAGAGGTGAGTTGTGAGATTATTAAATATTGGTAGTAGTTTTAATAATTATTTATATGTCATTACTGGAAGATGATACAGTTTTCCCCAGGTTCTACATTTGAGGATTATTAGAAGTAAAGATTCCTCCAAGTACGTGTTAACATAATGATTGTTTCCAAAAGTTTGTGTAGTAGCAGCAAGGCTGTTGTTAAGTACCTTATATGATGATGATGATGATGATGATGATGATGGTTATATCATATTACCATAAATATTTTCCCCCTTTCAGAGGAGGATGAAGAGGTTTTTGAGGATAATCCAGAGGAGTACATCAGAAGAGATATTGAAGGATCAGGTTAGCAAAGATTAAAATGGTTCTGACCTGTGTTCACAGTGCATTTGTCATCTTTTCTTGGCAAGCTTCTCATACTTGTTCATAAATAACATTATTTCTCATAGATGTTGACACACGACGACGTGCAGCCTCAGACCTAGTGCGAGCACTATGTAAATTTCATGAGCAGCGCGTCATAGAAATATTTTCTCTTTATGTGGGCACTATGCTTCAGGTTTGTGTTTGTTAATTTTACAATGTAGCAGGTCCAGGCTATCAAATTCTGTCATTTTTTCATTATTATTATTACAAACATTATTGCAAATGGTCATTTTACATAGGGGTCTAATTTGCTCTGTCACTAATCACTAATTATTAATCACTAATCACTTAGGTGTGATAAATGCTGTCAAGTATCCTAATAATGCTGAACTCAAGGCTGTCAACAGCCAATCAGATCACAGAACCTTTTTATACTGAACTGTTTTCTGTCACTTTTTTTTTTAGCAATATCAGGCTGACAGTGAGAAAAACTGGAAAGCTAAAGATGCCGCAATATTTCTTGTCACATCACTAGCAAGCAAAAAGCAAACTGCTAAGGTAATCTCTGCCTGTGCTTTAAATTTATTAGTTGCTGTTGTTTGATGAGTTGCTGAAGGTTGTCGAAGCAACATGCCGGAAATACAGAAATAAAAATTTTGAATAAAATTCAAGTCTAATGACTGAGTGTCTCTACAGACAGAGTCTCCTCAAATGCATTAAAAAAGTCTCTAAAAACACTTAAACACAAGGTCTGTAAATTCGCTACATTCCTAACAGGAATTGAGGGTAAGTTTGTACTTTCTTTAAAATGCCTCGTATAGGGGTAGATTTGCGGAGTTGCTTTTAATCATGATAATCTCGACTTTGATGCCTATAAAGCCTTTGTTCTGGCAGAAATAGATATGTTTTTTCACAGAGGAGTTTTCATTATTGAGATGTTCTTTTATGTAATGTTGGATCCATGAAGCATGTCATGATGCTGTTGATCAGTGAAAGCTTGGATCTCAATTTTATTTTTGAAAACAGCAGTAAAGGTCTCATTAGAACGATATCTTTATTCTTTACATGCTTCAGGTTCAGTTATCACTGGAGAGAAATATTCCCCCTCCTGGCTGATAACTTTTTCTTTAATGGGAGTCAATTTTGTTGATTTTGAATTATGACAGTCATGGTATTTCTTCCCTGGATTATGGTTTTTTTTTTCGTGTTGTAACAAATGTGTCTTCTTTTTCATGTTTTCCTCTCAGCATGGGACAACACAGGCCAGTGAACTTGTCAATTTGCAAAGCTTTTTCACTGCAAATATTTTGCCAGAATTAGAAATAAAAAATGGTGAGTGCTGAGGGTATTTTGTTCATAATTGGTACAGTCTTTACATGTACTAATACTGGTAAATCCTTGTTTACACTGATTTTTCCTCCCACTAACATACCAAATAGTTTCAGAGAAATTCTGTTTTAAAATCCCCAAAATTTACAAAGAATGTATGAAGCAATTTTTGCAAAGAGCTGAAACTTGAAGAAACTGCTGAAATTATCAGAGATTTTTAATTTTTGAACCTAATTTACAAGTATATACTTTATATCTACATGTTTAATGGACTTACTTGTTTGCTAATAAGCAAAAAATCTTCACAATGACCTCAGCATGGATTCGCCTATTGTATCTATCAATCTCCAATTTACCAGTGTAGAAGTCCAGCAGTAAGGCTGAGTGATCAGAGTGCTGCACCTGAAATCCTGCGGTCCTTTATTTAATGAAGTTTCATATTATAATAAATTATTATGACTAGTATTATGAGATCCTACGCAGCTTTTTGGCCTTCTTATACTGTAAAACCCTGCCTTTTGACCACCTCATAATAAACCTGTTTAGCTTGTATGTTTTGTTTCCCAGTTCAGACCACGTGATGTTCTCCAGGGAATTTGCCTTTTGTCATTCCTGTTATGTTCCATTTGTTTCTGGAGTGCCTTTGAACTTGCTAAAAAGTGTGATTATCCGCTGACTGAGGAATGAAAAAAGTGAAAAACGTTTTTCTTGCACAGGGCTGGGGGTATGGGTTCAAGTGTGTAGGGGATCTTTAGGTAACATGGCATTTCAGAATTCAGTTGTTTTTGTTGCCATCCTGATTTGCTATGGCCTTACCTGCCCCACCTAACCCACCCTTCATGTGTTTTCTGGATTGTTGTAGCATTTAAAGTAGTACCTTGCTTCTGGGTACTCTTGTACCTAATCTTAGTTTCTTTTCAGCCTTTTTATTAGCTCTTGTTTTGTGCTGCAATACTGGTAATTTGTGGTGTTGATATTAAAAGTTGTGCTGCATGGTTGGCTTTGCATGGTTTCCAGTTGTATGTGAGAAAGATCAATGCACTTGCTTTCACCATGAACAAAGCTATTCCCATTTCTTTAGTTGCCTTTTTACTCCCAGTTAATTAGCAGTAAGTTATAGTTTTCTTCCATTTCAGTGGATGATCACCCTGTCTTGAAGGCTGATGCCATCAAGTACCTCATAGTTTTTCGAAACATGGTGAGGTTCACACAAGTTTTTGTCCAATTACCTTTAACAGGTTTTTTTTCAGGCGGGTGTAAAACATCTACCTGACAACACTCAGCTTTAACTGCCGTCATCTCACTACTTATATTACTTACCTCATGCCTGCATGATAATAATGATAATAGTTTAAAAACCCATCGCCAACAGATGGGTGTGGGGAAGGTGCCTGAGTAAACTGAGGGAGCCACAAGCCAGCATGAAGGTAACCATGATTACCCTGTGAGCGGCAATTTCCAGGCACCGTTACATTGAGAACCTACCAGAGGTAGGGAAGAGTTGGGAGCCAAAAGGCTTTGACACAAGCACAAGCAAAGACAACGCATTCAAAATGACCCGACCTCCAAAAGAGCGTTTTAAAAATACTGGGGCCCTGAAAAAGCCCTAAGTGTACCCCACGTAGGATTAGCAATGGAGACTGCTGGCCAGCATTGTCTCATGTATAACCTCGCCAAAATTACATTTAGCCACATTAAATAAATAATAATTTAGATTAGAAGGGTTGTAGAGACCTGAAGCTGCTAGTCAAAGCTTGCCCTCTAGATATCTATCCAGCTTGAAGATCATGCTGTGTGGCATAAACCATATAATAATTATTGGCAAATGCATGTGTAAGAATGTATTTTGCCACATTGTTCTTAACTAATATTACATGTAGGTGAAAAATGACATTTGCCATAAGTTTCAATGTTGACTATTGCTGCTGTTCATTCTCTTTAGTTATCCCGTGAAGTGCTCATCCATTGTCTGCCATTGCTTGTCAATCAGTTGACAGCCAAGAGTCATGTGGTCCACAGTTATGCTGCTCACTGCCTGGAGAAGCTGTTTACTCTCAAGAGTCCTGGAGGAGGAAAGCCGTATGTGACCAGCTCAGTTGTTAAACAAGGAATTGTTTTGTGGACTTAGGGAGCCTTAGCAACCACAGTGGCCATGCAGCAAGGAAATCAAATTAAGCAATAGTTTTAATTTACAAGAAAAACAACAACTTTATATGCCCGTCACACTTTGGGTACTTTTTTTGGTCACTTCATACTTACAACATGAAGGGTCCTTATGCAACAATGGAGGACAACAGCACATGAAGAAAGTCTTTTCTTTTTCTGAACTTGAATGCAGTCTGACAAGAATTCAACTCCAGGAAAATTTTGGGCCTACGTTTGACAAATGTCTGTGTTCTTTTAGCAGTTTTGTAAAGCATTTTTTTTATAGAAAACCAAACAGTTGCAAAAAATGAAAAGGTTGGGTCTCTGATTTGATAAAACCAACAATGCAGTGTTACATTTAATAGATAATAATATTATAACAATAATAATAGTAATAATAATAATTTTAGTAATATTTTAATATAATTATTGTTAACCTTTGCTCGTTGTAGAATCCAGAAGACTGAAGTTGAACCAGTTTTAGAGACAATGTTTGTCAATCTCTTTAATTTGTTGCAAGTACCTGGCTCCCAAGAAAATGAGTATGTGATGAAAGGTAATATTTGCAGAAGGAAATTACTTCTTGTTATTTTTCTGAGCAAAAATTGATCAACAAGAGGCAACTAATCTCCAAGAACATTTTAAGATCCTTAAGTTAATGCCAAGGAAAGTTTAAGTGCCTCATTTGTGAGATGCTGTTGATTAAGAAAAAGAGACCATCCTTAAACATTCCAACCGACTCCATTCCAGTAAAACTTTTCACTTATTTCATTCTTTTATTCCTCAAATTTAATGTTGTGTTTCACACCTTCATTTCCTATTATATTGTTTCATAGTCTCTTTTATTTACATTTGATAATGGTGACAACTCATCGCCAAAACGTCATGTTTTAATAGCGTTGCTTGTTATCCAAAGATTGGATGACTTTTTAAACTGCCCATAACCTAAATTAATTATTTGAAAAAGTCTGTTTTTGTTTGAAATGCAAAATAGTTTTGAATACGTTCTTGTAGTCATGTTTTATTTTAGTTAACATAATGAAAATTTTTAGGTTCTAGACACTTTAAATAACAGTTGCAAGTGTTTTATCTGTTACCTTACAGCTATCATGAGGTCATTTTCATTACTCAAGGAAGCCATGTTACCTTACTTTGAAGTTCTAATCAATAATCTGGCTTCAAAGCTAATGCTTGTCAGCAAGGTAAAAGACATTTTTTGTGGTATAATTCTTTTGGTGAAGGGCTATTTATAAAATTTTGAAGGAGCAAATAACTTTGGCATTCTTCAGTAGCACTTTTTTTTAATTGTAAAGAAGCATTCTTTGCTTTATTACTGATTACTCTGAATCACGGTACCCTGTAACAGCTTCTCTGTTTGCTCCCAAAAAGATGCCAAACTTATTGATACTTAGGCTCGGTCACCATGGTGCAGGGATGTCTTTAAGAGACAGCTGCTGCCTAATTTCACCAGGAAAAAGAGCTTACCGCCAGCTCAAACTGCAAACGAAAACAAAGACATAGAGGAATTTTAGAGATGCAGTTGAGTAAAAAAGCCATTGAGTAAAAAAGTCCTGAGTTCAGCTCTGTGGTCAAAGCCATGTGGTGTGTTTACGGCCAGTCAGTATTCTCACTGGCTTTTTCAAATAACTAGTCCATTATGTGGGCCACAATATAAAGCTAATGATCATGTTACCCCGGTATAGTCTTGAGCGATTTATTTATTAATTTACACTCAACAGCATAACGGACAGAGTTCCCACAACAAAATGTACAACTTTTATACTACTTCTGCAACTTACCCTTTTTAAATGTTTTTTTTTTCCCCATAATTATAGAACCCCAGTAAACCACAGTTTAACCACTATCTGTTTGAGGCAATATGTTGTGCTATCAGGTTTGTGTGATAAATTCAAAGGCTGTGACTAGAATGTTCGCCCCAATCAAGTTATTGTCTTTTAATACTTAAACTTGGTTAAGAAGTCTTATAACTTCAAGTAGCAAATACAACAAGGGTGAAAACAGTATTATATTATAGGACCTGTAGCCACATTTTTGGAATAATAAGCATTGTAATCCTCATCTGTATGCGCTACACTAATGAGTGCTTACTTGCCAACGGTGTATTACAGTGTACTTACTTGCCAACAGTGTTTTTAACATACTTTACATGGCATTGCTCATGACATTATTTTTGAATGCAAACTGTTTTTTTAACCCCTTTTAAGCCCTAAGTGTGATCATCATCAAATTTCTCCCTGTAATATGAATACTTTACAAAACACATTGGTGATAAGAATAAGGGACATGATCACACAAGATGAATCTAATTGATACTTCAACAGATTCTCTTCACTTCTTCTACAGGAAATGGATCAGGGCAACAAATGAGAATGTGAATTTTGATGTTAGGGTTTTAAATAATAATTGAACTGAGTGTGATTACAAAATGGGACGAGCACACAGTGTGAGTTCAATTTGAAATCACAAGTTTGATTTGAGACCAAAATTGCACGACACGAAGTTCAATTACCACTTTATTAAAGCCATTTTGAAAACTCAGAATTCAGTCGATAACAATGTTTTATTGATCAAGTAGGCAGTTTGCTAAAAATTAGCAGAAACAAAAAGGCTCTTACATCTCATTGTGTATTTGAAACAGATGCAATAATTATAGAGCACAATTGGTGCAATTTAAAACAAATGATGTGATTTAGAACATGAATGACGTGGTTTAAAACAGATGTGATTGGATGAGAAAATGGTGTGATTTGTGAATAAACCACACTGCTGAGGGCCAATCAGATTGCAGGGATCACCAGTGATTTCAAAATGCATATAATAAAGGTTTAAAACTGCTTTAGCAGGCTCATGATGCTGTTGGTAATCCTATAGGACCACCTTGAACAGGAAAATTCTCCCCACTACCTCTACAGGAAAAGTGTGGGGATAACGAATGAGAATCTGAATTTTGATATTAAGGTTTAAAGGGTTTAAACTGCTCTAGCAGGCTCATTATGTTGTTGAATGATAATCCTATGGAACCACCTCGATTTAATTAGTCATGATTTAATTTGTTGTGTTTTGTTCTGGTTCTGTTCATTATTATGCAGAGTGATATGCAAAGAAAATGCGTCCTTAGTGGTGGGATTTGAAAACATGTTATTCCCAGTCATTCAGGAGATTCTGTCAAATGATGTGACAGGTGTGTGAAGTATCTGTGATTACTGGCATTTAAATTTCCAGAATCACTCCACCTCTTATTTTTTAAGGCTTATGCTTCTATTTTTGTTTTTGACAAAGCAATATTGCCCTTTGTTCAGCTTCAAGCCCATTGAGGGATCACATGACCTTAATCACATAGCCCCTGTGGAATGATGGGACCTAGGGACTAGGCAAAGGTTAATCATTACCAATTCAAAAGTTAGAATGACAATAATAATAACCTTGCTATAACATTGTCCAGCAGGGAAAGAGCGCACCCTCTTTATTCTAAAGTTAATGCAGAAAAACATCCCAGATGTAATAGAAAGTGAAACTCTAATCTTCCATTTTTGCAGTGTTTTGCCTGCTTCTGTTGTCTGTGGGGCTGTCACAAAGGGCTAGTGTCTAGGGCCGAGTTGTTCAAAGCTGGGTTAAGATAACCCGGGGTTAGTGCGAGATTTGAATTCAGATTTGAAAATTATCCAAGAAAATGCTTTTGAGCAGAAGAAAAAGAAACCAGGGTTAAATTTAACCCCAGGTTAAGCGCTAATCGGCCTTTGAACAACTGGGCCCTGCAGGGATTTTTTCTGGCTACTACAGTGGAACCTCAATATAACAAAAGGCCAAGGGACTGGCAAAATTTGTTCACTGTAACGAGGTTTCCTTATTATCGAGGTTATTTCCATATACCGGTAGTTTGCTATTACTGGGGTAAATAAAATTGTTCGTGAAAATACCAGGGACTTTGTTCATTATATAGAGGTTCCACTGTATACGCATTAAAGCAAAAGAGCTTCCCAGCTACTGTTCAATTCCCTGCCTACTATTTTAAATACCCAGCAACTTGGATTCTCAGTGATAGCTATGCATTTGTCCGTGCCACCATTAATTACTATCAGATGTTGAGTCAAATAGATTGGCTAATGTGAATTCAATCTTATCTTTCAATTACAGAGTTTTTGCCATATGTTTTCCAAGTGTTATCACTGCTTCTGGAGATACGACAAAATGAAATTCCAGCTCCCTACATGGAGTTGTTTCCTCTACTGTTGAGTCCTGTCCTTTGGGAAAGAAATGGTACAATTTGATTGTTGCTAGTCTTTTTGGAACTGATTTACGATGGTAAATTACAGATTAGCCTATTTTGGCATTAAATTATGTTTTTGTTACACCTTAATCTAGGCAACATTCCTCCTTTGGTGCGATTGCTTCAAGCTTATATTGAAAAAGCCAGCAAAGTTATCATTGAGACCAAAAAAGAGGTAATTCCCACTTCCAAAACTAAAAAATAAAAGTAAAACAAAAGTAGGTTGATTTTGATCGTCTGAGTGAACGTAGTCCTGAATAGGACTGTTGTTGTTGACAGTGACTGACCTTTCGACAACCTGTGGGGTAGCCATCCTCAGAGTCAAAGTGGATTGTATCACTTCAGTTGATGGTATTATACTCTGGTTATTGATCTGATTGGTCAATTACATCGCGATGTTATTGGTCGTCTGTCAGTTAAGCCATGATGTTATTGGCTATGAAGACACGTAATCACTAATTGGTGCGTTTCGATCCATCTGTTGTCACATTTAAACAGTTGTCTATTGTTAGTCAAATTGTCAGTTCTCCAGTTGTTCACTCTTAATTAGTTTTGCTTGATCTCGTCAATAAGTCCTTTGTACGGTGCTGGTAACTGTTAACTGTTAACTTCTCGGACAACATCATGATTTTGTGCTACTTAACTACTTGGCAGACATGTCACACTGTCTCATTTTGCATGGGTTTAATGCTTAGTCCTTACCTTTCTACATCTACACTCTAGACTGGAGATTTAAGTTTGTTTTGTAGAAATTGTGCTTTCACATGGGCCATTTAAATGGGGGCTTACAGTAACAACCCCTTGACAAAGGTGTTGTGTAATTTTCAAGTTGTATAATTCAAATATTTAAATTGCTGGTAACTGTTTCAACTTGCAAAATTAATAAGCAGGAATGAATGGCTAATAGGGACATGCTCCATCAGCTCCAGTGGGCCCTGAAGACTTACTTTTGCCCTTGGGAGACAAAGAAATCTGTTAGTTTCTGCACAAAGATCCTAGTTTTTTTTTAGCTTTTCAGTTACCTTTAAAATGTTTAGGGTTAGGGTTAGTTGAGAAGATAATTATATAAGCATAGCCTTGCTTATTTGCAGAGAGTGTGGCGCAACAGTGCAGGGTCTTGGCAAGACCAAAGTATACCGAGACATGTGGCTTGGAAGGAACACTGTTCCTTAAAGCCATTAGAGATGTCTTAAATTAGTTTCAAAAGAATTACAGACAGGCAGGCAATTTGACTCAAGTACGCTTCTTTGTTGCATTGATCCTCCAAGAACCTTCAGGCTGGGACCATATCTTTCAGTGTCTCTTGACATTACTTTGTACATGTGTAGGGTGACAAGGGGGAATTAATGACATCACACTCATAATAAATCATACATTTCTTTTCCCAAAAACAGATGGGACTGTTAGGAGTTTTTCAAAAGCTCATTGCCTCCAAGAGTAACGATCATGAAGGATTTTACCTTTTAGGCAGTATGGTGGAACACTTTGAACCGTGAGTAAACACTGGGATATATAAACTGTATACCATTGGAAAATTGCTAAAAAAAAGTTTCAGATTTTGGCAGTGTCAAGGCTCTTCTTCTTTTATGCTGAAAACCCACTTGGTATGATTTTGAAGAGTTCTGCTCCTTCCGAAATTTTTGAGACAACTAGGGGCTAGTGGCAGTGTCATTTCATCAACAGCCAACTGATAGGTCTTGTGCCTATTATGAACATTAACTGCAGTAGAGGTGCATGTTGCAATATGATTGCACATGGAAAGGTACATTGTGTAACCTGCCCACTGGATGGACCATTACTGTCCCAAAATGACCAAAGATTTAGTGCATTAACTGTTGTTCCTTTAATTTGTTAATTGGCAGGTCATCATTAAAAGAACATATCAAGTCTGTATTTATGTTGCTGTTTCAACGGTTACAGAATTCAAAAACTACAAAATTTGTCAAAGGTAAGAAATATGCCACTACTCTATTATTGAAGATTGTCTTATGATAATTGTATTCATTAGGCAAACATTTAAAAAAAAATGTATTCAATGATCTTTTTTCCATTCACTTATGGGCACTTGTAGCTAAAGGGTAGGGAAAAGACAACAAGTGGACTTCCATTTGTCCTTCTTTACACCTTCTTTTCAGTGAAAGTTTTTACTTCCTTTTAGAGAGACACTACTGGGACTAGGGCTGAGTGTCCATCTTATCCTAAACCTAGTGTCTGTATGTTCTGCAACACAGTTTTTGACAAGGCTGCACCATCTCACAGATAACTATGCACCATTTTTGCATCCAAATTGTGTCAAGAACATGGCATGTTTAAGAGCAGCACTAATGTAAACAGGAGCATTTTGAAGGTGGTGTCTGAAATCATCTAAATGTTATCTGACAAAGGCAGCTTCCGATTATGTCACAGGCCACAGCACACCATTACAGATTGTCTAGTAACCAGGTTTTAGAGATGCCTGGTTCAAGCTGCAGAGGTATCTTTGCAGGTGTTGGCCTTATAGAGGTGTAGAAGTGTAGAGATCTAGGTGAATTTAGGCACATAACTTAAAAAAAAATGTTTTATTATTTGAATATCAATTTATTGCACTTGATCATTGTTTGTTTGCAGTCTATTTGCATTATTTGTGTGTATGAGTTGTTTACAGTAAAAAGTCAGGTGAAATCACTGGCTGCTCCTTGCCATTTTTCTTTTTTCTGCTAGGTCTGCTGGTGTTCTTCTGTCTCTATTCTGCCAGGAATGGAGGAACTGCTCTGATGCTGACTGTTGACTCAATTCAACCAGGGTAAGATACAACTTCTTCATCATAAATATTTTTTTTAGCCTGAGATAACAGCCAACATTTTTCAGCTCTACCAACGGCTGCCCTGTGAAATGAAGTCTCGGGAATGAGCGTAGAAATGGAAGTAAACCAATCATAAGCACTATCCAGATCAGAGTAGTAATACTACGCTTAGTCCTCAGATGTCATTTCACAGGGCAACCATTGCTGACGTGGCAAAATGTGTCAGCTGTTTTCCCAGGCTATATTTTTGTCACTTTCTAACTGAGGATCTATGTCACACAATAGCCAAATTCATACAGTGTCAGCTGGCCTTCAAAAATGTTAAAATAACAGTTTAAAACATTAAAGAAGCTGAGTAAAATAACAGCAATTAGGAGACATGGATGGATAAAAATGAATTAGATTAAAACCAATTGCAATCGGGCTTTTTGAAAACTTGTTAGCCTGGCATGTCATTCTTCAGCTTTTGTTTCTTTATAAAGTCCTCTAACCGTCGATCTTCCACTTTGAGTTCCTCCCTAACTGACTTATTTGTTCTGTGCTCCATCCATGATACTTTTAAAATTTAGAAATTACAAGCTTACATTAATTTTTTGCAATAATTAAGTTATTGTCAGCTTTACTTGAAATCCTTGACTCCATTACACTTGTGTATGAATATTATTTTTGAGACGACCCCATCATTTTGTTTGTTTGTTGTTGTTTTTGTAATGTTTTTTAAATCTGCAGACTTTTTGGAAATTTTTTGGAAAAGATTTTATTCCCTGATGTACAGAAGGTAAGCAATGCTTCCCAAAGTGTAAGCAATGTAAATAAAAGTGATTATAGAAAATGATTCAAAAGGTACCTGAAAAAAGCTTTAAGTGATTTCTGATAATTATAAACTGCTAGAAAAAGTCTTAGGCTTGGTTGCAAAGCAATAAACATTAGATTAAACGATAAAGTAACTTAGGGCCTCTTCCCATGAACCATTTTAATGTTGCATACGTTGAATGATTTTATGCAAAATCTTGCCGATTGACTGTGTCAGTGAAATTTACTGAAGTTTTAATAGCAATGGCAGAACTTTATTCTTTCAGCAGAGAGAATACAGTCTGATACAGCACTGGAACCTTGATATTGTAAACCCCTATATAACAAAGTCCTCGGTATGAAACGTGATTTTCTTCACCCCAGTAATGGTAATGTATATAGAAAAGCACGTCCATAACATAACAAAACCTCGTTGTAGCGAACATATTTTGACAGTCCCTTAGCCCTTTGTTAAATCAAAGTTCCACTGTATAGATGTAACTTATTCTTTTATGTTACTTGTTAGGTGTCTGGAACTACAGAGAGAAGGATTTGTGCTGTTGGCATGATCAAGTTACTCACCGAGAGCCCTGACTTTCTGAAGACTTATCATGATCTTTGGTGAGTGCATTCCCCTCCCCTGCTAGTCTTAAACATCACCCACCCAAGGCTGTGCTTTAGCAATGTCTTGTGGCCCTTGGTGCCTTACTTTTGCTCCTGGACAACTTGAAAATCTAAGTTTTCTCATAGCAGAAGTCGTATGCCAGGCACACTGGATTTCACAGGAGCACTGGGCTCCCTTCAAAAATTTTTGTAGAGCACAGTGTAGCCTCCTCAAATTCAGTATCATGATCGCCAAAATGTTCATTAGTTTTGTGCAATAACATACTCAACTTGTTCGTCAAATCTGCAGGTTTTTTGAGGGTGGATTTTTTTCAGCATATGGATGCATGTAGCCCTCACTTTTGCTGTTTGAATCTTTAATTGTTTTTGAAGATTCAAACAAAAAATAAAAAATTCCAATGGGCAATGGCAAGCCGACAATACACACTTTTGTTTTTAATGAACCCACACTGCCTGTTTGCAGTTTTTTCAAAATACATTATTTTTTTAATTAATCAATGGCATATCATTACTGAATTTTTTTTTAATGTTAGCTAGTTTTTAGATAACCATGTACTTTTACCTCTAGGACGCCTTTGTTACAAGCATTGATTGGGTTATTTGAGTTGCCAGAAGATGACTCCATTCCAGATGATGAGCACTTCATAGAAATAGAAGATACACCAGGTACATTTTCTTACAATAACTCAGTTGAAGACCATCACCAGTTGAATATCATACAGTCAAACTGTACATAGCCTGTGTTGCAGCCGGTCCACGCACTCTTCAAGACCATTTGTATAGACAGAAGGTTTAGAGCGTTTGCGATGCAGGCAAACAGTACGTTGGAAAGGCTGTCACATGAATGCTTTTTTTCTCAAATCAGTTTTACTTGTGTTTTTTATATTTTTGTGTTCTAAACCAGGATATCAGACAGCTTACTCACAGTTGGCATTTGCGGGCAAGAAAGAAAGAGACCCATTTTCTGGAACAATACCTGATGCTAAAGTCTTCCTTGCACAGTCACTGCAGAAGCTGTCCTCATCTGAGCCTGGGAAGGTTAGACCCACTGTCATAATCATTGCCTAATTTTAAACCAAGGGGGAAGGGTACATGTCCAGTTATTATGGGATGACCAACAAGAAACCCACTCAGTCAGAAAGAAGAAACCGAGATTGAGAAAATCCTCAAGTTTGGTGTTGATCGATCGGGCGTATATTGAACGAGATACAGCCATTCTAATACTCCAAAATTTACTAAGAATTAAACCGGACACTGTGTCCAACTATCCATACATCTGGTATTAAATTTTCTAGTTTTTGAATAGATATATCTTGTTCAATATTGGCCCAATTAACACCAAACATAATAAATGGACTCATACCCAGTCCTCCAAGGCAAAAATATTTATTTTGAAGGTCTGAGAGCAGAGAAGCGATCAAGGTTGAGTCATATGCCATTTTTCCTTGCATCCAAATTGTCTGGATTTTTGCATATGACATATTTATAAATTTGCTAAGATTTTGTAACATTGATCATCAGAAATAATGGGATTGACCCAAACGATTGATCAATAGACCTCGTCACGGTTTTGAAGGCCATCTTGATGAGGAGGCAACCGCATTAGAAATTACTGTGGTTGCATGAGAATTTAATGTCGAATAATTTCCATGAAACGGCTGTTTTGAAAAAAATGTAAATTGTAAACTAAAGGTTCACTCCTAGGAATCTACTGAAAAAAATTTGAGGGCATTACCTGCAGCTACATGCGCTATAACCACTTTTTAAACTTTCTATACAGTCATTTGTCTTTAAAAATTTTTCTTCCTGCCGACTAAAATTTCCCAGGAAAAACTGCAGACAAATATATGGAAAATCTAAAGCAAGCGTCTGGAGAAATTTTAGCATAGGTATACAGCCCCAAAAATTTAGTAGAATTCTTCGCTGTGTATAGCTTTAGTTTACAATTCATATTTTGTTCAGAACAGCCATGTTAAGGAAATTATTTGACGTTACATTCTCATGCAAAGACTGTATTTTCTCATGGGTTTGCCTACTCGTCAAGATGGCTTCCAGAACTGTGAGAAGAAACCTCTAAGCATGATTGCAAGGCTAATGCGGGAAACTTCTTGGTTAAAAGACAATCTTGTACCACTCAACATTGAGATCTGATTGGCTAATTCTCATTTTATTGATCAACTGCACCACTAAAAGGTGATTTTTAACCCTCAATACATACCTGAAATTTAAATTTGAGGGAGGAAGGGGAAGCAGGTATCATTTTCATTCTTCATGTAACACCAAGGGAAATTGTTCCAGACCTACCGTAAGCCCCCCCTCCCCCTTCCTCCTCATTCTTCACTACCTAATCAATAAAAACTGAACTGATCCAGTATAGTTTATTAATCTGCTGGAAGTTCGGACTCGTTTTGATCTGTGGTTGCAAGACTGCTAACGTCATGCGCTTGAACATTTTTACTTTGCGTCCAAGTTCTTTTTGGAGAATTGATACCATCTTCTGGTTGTTTGAGAAAGCAGTATGCCGCACAATTTTAGTAAATTAATTAATTAATTAATTTAATCTATTAAGCCCCCCTCAAACGTGCTTGAAATAAAGAAGCCCCCACGGGGGCTTAATAGAGGATTTACGTTAAATGTCTTTATTGATTTTTAATTACACAGCTGATTCATTCCAAAATCAACACAGAACTCCATAAAGATGCTTTAGGATTCCTGCAAAATTATCTCCAAGTAGCTGGTATTACGCTGAGTTAAACCTGCTTGCTGAATTCAGTGAGAGATCTTGTAGTATGTAGTGTTAAAAGACAGTCTTCAAGTTGAGATGTTTCTCAGCTCATGGACGAGAGTGCTGAGTAGTATATGGTATTCAAACAGTTATATTGAGCTTGATCCTTAATCTCAGAACAGTGATCAGAATTTAATTCTCCCGAGAATATTCCTGCTTAACCAAACGTAAACATCATGAGAAGATAATTAATGATCAGCAAAATTTCGTATCCCTCCATTTGTAAACAGTTTTTCTTGTCAGCATTTCAGTAAAAAGAAAATATATATGAAGAAAAGTATGGCGAGTGCTGTTGTATGGAGATTACTGCTTTTAGGGTGAAAAAATAGTGTTATTTTTCATCAAAATTAATTAAGGTCATGCTAGGCTGCACATTAGAAAAGTGCTGTTCAGGAACTTTTACTTGAGTTATCACCCTTTTGAATTTCCAACCTGTGCAATATGATAAATGTGTCTACAGAAATGTGCCCATTTCTCAAAGCGTCTACTGAGTGCAAAGTCTCATTCTTCACTTCTGTTGATTTTTGCACTCCCCAAGCAAGACCACCTGATCAAAGTTTGAAGATTATTGCCTCGTGTATCAATATTGCTTTTGTACTAATCCTGCTGGAATTATAACTGTTACAGTGTTATAGTGACTTAGCAGCTTAGTATAATGCCAAGAGTTTTTTATAATATTGATATCACTAAGAGGTTGGTTTTCATGCTATTTCTTTAATATTAGAAAAGACTAAGACCAATAATATTTGTTTTAACAAGCAGAGTAATTTGCATTTTTGTTGCAACATGGACAAATACCCGAGTTAGACAAACTCTGGTCTACAGTAAGGTGTACTAGCTTTAGGAGAACACACCAGAAGAGTGAACAAAAAAAATTGTAGACATTATAATAGCAGTATTTCAGCTGTTAATGATTTTTGGGCCTTTAAATAGCTAGCAGCTTCCCATGATATTATTCTTATTAACCCTGTAAGTCCCAAGAGTGACCAATATCAATTTTCTCCTAACATGTCAATACATCATTAAGAGAAAAGGTGATGAGGAATAACAGAATGATCATCAAAGGTAACATTCTTTGATCATTCTCTAAACTACTTCCTTAAGGAAATGTTCAGTGAGATCGGTCTTGAGAACTTTTGTTGATTTTGGGGTTTAAAGGGTTAATTGACCACTGTAGTTGCAGACTTAATATTGGTATCACAGCCACTAAAGAATATTACATTATTGCCATTATTGGTATTTTTGGTGTAACATTTGTACAGTAAAAATCTTCAGATAGAGTTCAATAAAGTAAAAGAGTTAATTATCTACTATATGCTTTGAAGTGATTGTTTTGAGTGATTATTTGTTATTTTCTTGGAATAATCGATTCTTTGGAGAGAAAGATTACAGTCCGAATTTCAAACGAGTACTGCGAGTCATTTTTTCTCCCTCGGAAATTCAGGCTAAGATGATATATCATGTCATAGTTCTTCAGTTATTGTTCTATTTCCATTCAATTTCCCCATTACCACTGACTTTTTGATGGCATGGTATGTTCAAAATAATAGGTCACTTTCCACAGAGCTGAGTAGGGAGGGAGGGGGGGGGTGGACAGGGTGGTCACAACCACCGCCTCCCGTACCCCTTTGTTCCTTTGTCTCCCCACAGACGAGACACTGACACAGTCCACACACGTTTACATGTGTGATGCCATCTCATTCATGACCTATGATGTAAGCGACTTGGAAAGGTTTCCAATTTCACCAAAAGTAATGCCGTGCCGTTTTTTTATCCTGAGTACGAATTTTCGTTTTTTGACTTTTCTCGCCTGGGAGAATGTTAAATGGACGTTGTTGGGTTCATTTCTTTGACTGGATGATAAGCAATAACGAAAGCTTGCCTTTTTGAATTTCTCCCGCTTCCCACCGTCGTAGAGAGCCGCTTCCCGCCCTTTCTTTTCCTGTCAACCTACCCCTCCTGCCTCCCCCCGCCCGCTCTGAGTAGAGGTCACCATGCTACAGATAAATTAACACCACCAAATGTCTCCTAGTCCTAATCTCTTTCGAAATGTTCATTTAGATCATGGTATCAGTTGCAAGTGTTACTGTAATTTTTGTGCTGCAAGTTTCCAACAACATGCAATATGGGGATGAATCAAAGTAAAATTACCAACAGATAATCTCAATTTTCATTGCTGTTTCAAGGGCAACAAGAATTTCAACTGAATTGCGTATGTGAACTGGCCTTTAAATACATTATGGCTGTGCAGTGACCTGAGAGACCTTGGTGTTGCATAATTGCCATCTGCCCTCTCCACTTTAAAATTACTGAACATCACTCACTGGGCACTGGCTATGTTCATTTCGAAAAATGAATTCATTTTTTACGAGACTGGTAATTACTCATTACTCTAATGAAATAAGTTCTCAATCACTCATTGCCAGCAGTGAAAGTAAAGCCAACCACTCTATCTGCAACCAGTAAGTCTCAGTATGTTAGACTTTATTCTAGGGTGTGTAAATTGGCCAAAGTTCTTCACTACTGAAATCACTTTCTTCACTACTAAGATTCTGAGGACTCCAAACTTGAATATGAGTTAAAGGACTGCCTAGAAATGCATTAAGCTATGTTCTCTTGATACTTTGTTGTTTGTCATTGCTGGAAATCTTACTCCATTCTGACTGGTTGAGAGAAAGAAATCAACCCAGTTCTCAAATTTAACGAGGGCGTGGCTCATGGGTTCTTGTTGCAGTTTCAGGTAATAATAGTTTCCATGTAGTTGAAATGAAAGACAACCATGATTTTCCAGATATGATTATTGCATCAACATTCTACCCACTGGTCTAGCTGTTTCTCTCAGGATAACAGGCCCACTACCTTCTCTATAGCTATGGGTAATTTAGCCGGAAAGAACTGGCGTGTGTTAAGCCAGGTCTTCAAAACTCAGTCATGTAAACACCCAACCTGAGAGATTGTATTCGAACAGTTTTAGAACCTTCTCTTTAATTAAGCCAATATGTTCATTTTTAAACATCAGAATCTCTTAAGGAACCAGCTTTTCGATAATTTTTTAAATGCTTCTTGTAATTAGTATTAGTTAAGCATTGTAATTAGTACTAAGTTGAGTGTTGTAATTAGTTAGGTAATGCTTGTAAATAAATAAGATTGTTCCTGAAAAGCCCCTTTGGGGAGGAAACATTTTAACCTGTTAGTTAACTTATACATACATATAATTTTTTAGTTGATAGTCAGGGCTGTCTTGGGTATAAACAAGTAGAATTGGAATTGGATCCACAGCTGGCATCATGCTCATAGGTTCCGGGAAAAAATCCCCAGCCCATGGAACTTAAAGACAACTCTGCTGGTGTTGGTGAAGCAATACATAGACAAAGAACAGGTGTCAAGAAAGTATTTGCACAGTTGTTTAATGATTTCTTAAACTTGCACTAAAGAAACTATTGGAGGTTTGACTCTTTAATTCTCATACTTTTCTGCTTTTCAAATTTTATGGCTGAAAGTTTTCCTAGGTTTAACCTACTGCCTCTAAAAATAAGTCAACAACATTAATTTCAACATTTTTAACACCTAAAGGTGCTGCTTAGGTGGTTGAAAATTTTCCCTGTTAAGAACAATACTGATAGCTATTATTATGTTCACGTCAGTTGATGTGGCAGCCAAAAAAATTTATAGGTGATGGAAAGGATGGACAAAAATTGAAATCGATATGCTCTTAATTCTACAGATCCAAATACTATTTGAGATTTGTTATCATCTCTGCGTTTCTACTCTTACCGCACTTCCAATCTGCAAGTTTAAACCACAATGTCAGAACAATCTACCTTACAATCCTCTACTGTCCACGATAGCATAGATAAGAAAGGGGCTGCCACAAATGCAAGTATGTACAGTACAAGTTGCAGTGAAGCCGATGGCGATCAGTTCTGTAGACTGGTATATCGTTGACGATACAAATGAGCAAGTACTGTTTAACTACTCTTTCATTTACCTAGCTACAGTTTTTAAGAAAGGAGAGCGGAACAAAGTTGTGCGTACTGCGAAGTAATATAAATGTAAACAACGAATGATGTACGTCTTTTAGATGTAGTGTATCCTGGAAGGCAATCCCAAATGCAAACATGGCGAAAGTGTCGTTAACTTTTCAGTAGATCGCTAATAAACTGTAGTTTGGTCTTTGAAGTGCCAAATACTAGCTTTGAGCTCATGGTCCTCCTCTAAACCGCCACATTATTCTTGGAATGTAAGAAATCCTATTAAAATGTTTCGGTTCGTCAATGAATGTGCGGATGACTACAACAGCAGGCCATGCCGGGAATTATATGCTTGATTCGAAACATTCTTCTCCACACGGAAGTATCAATATCACCTCGATTGTAAAGTGACAAATTCCTGCCGTTTTATCACCTATGAAGTCTGCATAAAGGAACATGACCGAGAAGAAACGTGGGTGATCGATCTTGTGATCCAGCTTACGTTTACAGGTAACACGCTACAAGTAGTAGACTCGCAATCGAATGACGAAATCTTTTAGTTCCTGCTACGTGCTACACTCCAGCAAAAACAGGCAGTTTCCAATTCCACTGTAGCATATGAGAATCACAGCAACGATGAAAACGATGGTACAGATCGTACAAGGGCGTCTTTCAAGAAAGAAACTCGCCAAATACAATGTCATAAACATCGAATGGTTGTGCAGTAAAAACAAGTTCGCTGGGCGTGGAATGAGAAGAAGAGGCAACAGCCATTGTAAGCAATACATTTCACAATATCAGCGTCCACACACTATTCAGGAAATCTTAAAATCGCGTCAAATTCCGATAAAACTTACTCAGAAACTGAAACGTCTCGAACCCACGAGTCGCCAAAATTCAACGAATAACTGGAATCCAGACCCTTTCCCGACACTCTTTTCGAATACTACGTCATCTTTAGACAAAAGATAGGTCCGTATCGCGTACATGGATCACTCTCCTTATCAGATGCTGAAGAAGAAAGGCCACGCCTAGCTCTGAAATATTGGTAACTCCAAAAATATATACATATATATTCCCGACTGTAAAATAAGCCTTACTTCTTTCAGTTGTTTAAATTTTATAGTTTTATGTTTATGCACAATATTTCCACCCGGGTGGTTTGTGTAAATGGTAAGCACCCACTGTGATACAGTCGTACACACAAATAGGCCCTTTTGTGCTAGAAAAAACCGTATCTCAAATCTCAAATCTTTATTTTAACACGGTAAAAATTCATCAGGTTTTTTGTTACATATAAAGTATAACTACATAACAATATTTAATAATAATAAATACATATCTAAAGAGTCTCTTAAAAGTACTACTCAAAATTACACTAAACTATACCTGTTTTCCATGAATGCCGTATATCTAACTTGATTAACTAAAATGAAAGTTTAACAATTGCTTAAAACGATTTAGAGATTTCTCTTGCCTAAGACTGCAGGGCAGACTGTTCCAGAAAGTTGCACCTCTATAGCTAACGCTCCTTTTTAGGTAGTTGGTTCTTGGTAAAGGGACATTTAATTTGTTCGTAGAGTCCCTTAAGACATAGCCTGACGTACTACGCTCAGTAAACATAGAGGATAAATAGTCAGGAGCCAGATCATTAAGAGCTTTGAACACCATTAAAGCTACTTGAATTTGACGCTGGGTGATCAGGTCTTTCCAACCAAGTCGTTGTAACAAGTAGCGAGCGTCAGCATCAAATGATGAGGAAGTCAAAATGCGAGCAGCACGATTCTGCAGTTTTTGTAATCTTTCAGAGAGCGTTATGCCGCAATTTCCCCAGACAATACTCCAGTAATCGAAATGGGGTTGTACCAAGGCATTGTAGATGTAATGTAGTATTTCTAGAGAAACAATAGGTCTAATTCGATTTGTGGCGCCAGTGCCGGAGGCAATCTTTTTGGATAGTTTGTCGATATGACTGTGCCATGCCATGTTATTATCAATGAGAATCCCAGGTGATTTAGTAGTTGAAATTATTGCTGAAATTGTTGATTTATTATGTTACTAGCGGCGCTTGATTTTTTTTCTAAACTATGCTCAAAATTATGCCCTTTTTTGATAATCATTTAACGGGACTTAAAATCCCAATCAGCTGCCAGCGCCCGCCTCCATTTCCCCCAACCTGGATCTTGTATTTTCCTTTGGTTTGCTTAAAGCATCCGATCTCCAATAGTTTGTGCAGGTTGTAGACTTGTGACCTGGTGAAGGGCTGTTCTTCTTCTTCTATTTGCAAGTTGCTTGATGCCATTTTGTTGCGTGTGAAAGGAAGAAATCCTTACTTCTGGTGTACCCAGCGTAGCAAACGTTTTCGCGCGAGTTCGAAGTTGGAATGAGAGCTTAACTTTCGTGCTATAAAAATAATAAATGATCAATCAGAGGGATCATGCAAGTCATAACTTTGGTTAAAAAAAAAAACAAAAACAAAAACCCACAAAAAGATATGCTGATTATGCTAGCTGGACAGTAAAAGCGGAGAACTTTTCATACACCCCCCCAAGAAGGCGTTTTTAGGGGAGCTCGTATTTCGGCGCTCCCCACAAAGCCCGAAATAAAAGCTCCCCAACGTGGGAGGCTACTTTTCATGCAAATTGCAAAAATGCATATGCATTTTTTTCCAAGTACGCCAAAAATTTAATACTGCCAGAGCAATTGACATAAGGAAAGATAACTTGCTAGAAGTGAATTTGCCATCGGATTGATGAACAATGCCCTTCACTCCTTCACTTTACCAGGGACTACTAATAAAAATTCATAACATTTGTTACCAAAAGGTTAACGTTACTTCACGTGACTTCTATTTGTGATCAGTTTTTACACTTGTGTCTTCAAAAGCTTTTATGGAATTGCTGTATACAGTGCTATCACTGACACAATGGTGAGATGGAATCCTGCACTTCTTAATTTGACTGCGAGATAAAGTTAACTCATTAAATTGACTCGCAGTTTATGCCTTTGCCCTGGACCAACCTCTTTCGCAGGGTTCTCTCCTAACCTTCCCTACGGAGCCCGTCTCTCGACGGGTAGGAGAGAGAACCTGGGAACGAAGTTGGCCCTGGCCCTCTTTTATGAACCATCCGTATACATGTTTATTGGCTAGCAATTGTTTAAGTCAACATGCAGTACCAGGAAGAACTCATTTGACATTTGAGAAGGACGGCTGAATATTAAACAGTGTTATTAAGGAGGCACTGGAGCCACCACACAAAAACGGAGCACTTTATATTCATTTTAAAATACAGTTTCTTAGTATAAATATAGTAAGATTTCATTTTGCAAAAACTTTTAAAAAAGGCGTGGATCACAAACGTGGAGAAGAGTGACCGAGTGAAGAGGTTTAATGCTTTCAAACAAGAAATATTTGAAAGCTCAGGTTACCAGTGTTAAAAAAAACTTTATTCTTTCAAGAAAGTGAAGGAAACACTGTTAACTGCTGCCTATAAGCTCCCCCAATTATTACCCCCCCCCCTGCCCAGTTTGAGCACCCATTTACCTGTAAACAAAAAAATATATCCGATTATAAGCCCCTCCAAACATATTATAAAAGGCCTCTTCAAATGTATTGAAATGAATTGATTTATTATAACGTTTTGGAGCTAAAGTCAAAACCAGTATTTTGATCAGCACTGCTAAAGCTTGTTTCGAAGGGCTTTCCCTATTTCCGTTATAAGCCTCCTCAGATATAAGCCCCTCCGTTTATAAGCTCTCCTACAACCTCGAAGATGCAAAGCCCATGCTTAATGGAAGATTCTGGTTAAGTACCTTGTTTTTCGTTTATTTCTGTCCCTTTTCGTCCAAATCTAGCCAAGATTTCATCAGTTCAATCAATGAAAAAGCGCTCTACGAGGTCGTGGTTGTTGCTGGTTGTTGGACTTGTTATATTAGTTCAGTAAATATGTGAGACGGAATGTTTGGTTTTGACTTTGATTTTTCGAATGTTTTTAGGTTAAGATTATGGAAAATTAGGAAATAACGGATTTGGGGTTGTTTAAAATTACAAAGCTAGCCCAAAACATTTTTAAGAAATGGGCATGGAAGCTCATTATTCCCGGGGGGGGGGGGGGGGGGGTACTCCCATACATTACCTATACGGGTATGTGCCGCCCAAAGGGGTCGTGATTTTGAAGCTCCTGATTTAGAACGGGGTATCCATTTCAGAAGCGTTTTCTAGAACGGGGTATAATATTTCGAACGCACGAAAGCTCCACTTTTGTAAGCAGCCATTTGAAAGTATTCAAGGACAGATCGCTTTTAAAAATACGGTTCAACCCGTTAACAAGCAAACCGTTGTACTCTTGTTGCACCCTAGAACGGAGTATAAATATTGTCCCATTGCTAGAACGGGGTACCAGTTTTAGGGCGAATTCTAGAACGGGGTATAAAAAATTGGTCCATTTCTAGAACGGGGTATCAATTTTAGGGGAAATTTTTTCTAGAACGGGGTGCCAATTTGGAGTCCCGGGCGGCACATACCCACCCAAAAAATACCCAAGTGCCCCCCCCGGGTCATTAGTATACTAACTGGTTCATGTGTTCTAGTATCCACCCTAATTTCTTTCCTTCTCAAATCAACATCTTTTCCCGCAAAAAAAAACAACAACAACAACAACCAGAATGCCGCCTTACAAGCGGCAGTTTACCGTATGCGAGTGCGATCTACGTTACGATGGTCACCAAGGTGGGTCTAATTGTTTGAAAAATGATCAATGTTTTATTCCTGCGAACTAGGCCTTCAACAACTTAGTCTTGATAGGTTCTCTTCTCCCGTCTCTCACCTCACCAATCCCTCCGACCCTACCTATCGACGCCTGTCACGCAGACTACACACCAACTCAATGACACAATATGTGTGTGTCCTACGCCTGCGGATCCGAAACACCGATCAAACACATACAGAACAATTTCGCACGCATTTTAAAACTCACTTTTTCAGACGGACATGTTCCCTAACCATTAAGTTGTGAAACTCACCAAATAGGTGTACATTGCGTATTACAAGGTGGGAATTGAGAGTGGGGAGGGGGGGGGGGGGAACTTTTAGGACCGGGGTACTTCTCAGACAGAGAAAGTAAATGCTACCTTTTGCTTATTTTTTTTCTTTTCTTTCTCTCACATTTCTTTCTTTCTTCTCTTTTAGTTTCATTTTCTTTCTTTTCTTTTTTTTTTTTTTCATTTCTTGAATCTATCATAAGGGACCCTAAGATCCGGCGACGGCGAGGGCAACGGGGACGTCAAAAAAGCGATAGGTATAAATAATCAGCACAAAAACAACTCTGCACGTGCAACACACTTTGTTTGTACATTTCTTTGCTGTCACTGCACGACTACAACGCGAAATTTCCTAATTTCACGTTTAGTGGGGGACGTAAATAACACGAACTTTTCTTTGTCTTTCCAGTTGTTTTGGACTTGGATGATCTCAAGAATTCAACTCCAGGGGAAATCGCCTACATTTGAAAAAGTAACAGAGTTGGAATAATCGCGATGAACACCGAAAGACCGTCAATTCACTTTTAAAGTGACGTTTTCGCCGCAGTCTCTGTCCTCGGACCTCAAGGTCCCTATTTGAGATAGGCGGCCTTGGTCTTGCATATCCGGTATGTTCTCTCCACATGAAACTCACTGTCATGCTTTTTTAACGAAAGTTACCAAGATCATAAGGAAAATATTGTGATATGATTTACAGTTTGTATTTTCTTTAAAATCAATTTCACATAAAATCATCCTCATCTGATTCAGCATCCTATAAAATAACAAGTAAACATTAGATAACGCACCACACTGACAGCAAAAACCTTTTCCTTTTCCATAAAAAATTTTTTGAAGTATTTTTTGAAAATTGTTTGTGATGGGAGGCAAAATTCATGAAAACAAAACGCACCTTGAAGAGTTTTTAAAACTCTTCAAGGTACAAATAAATGACAATGAGTTGTGTGTTTAAAAATTTCAAACCAGTTTGAAAAATTTAAACAGGTGTAAAAAATTCAAACCAAAGAAAAAATTTGAACCACAACATGTATGTCAGCCACTTCAAAAGCTCAAAGTTGGTGCAAACACTACTTTAGTAGGTAGCAGAAGCAGAAGATATTTCACTTGGTCCTCCACCACTTAATTCGACTTTTAATAATTCATACTAGTTTTGCAGCTCAGGTAACAGCCGTGAGAAACATTTGTAGTTTCTTGGTACATAGCAGTATTTGACTCCAAGTTCAACGGGGTGAACCAGAAGACAGTCATACATGAACAAAGGAATAATTTGCCCAGTTATTCACCTTTTCAGTCATCCATTCATGGAGTGATTGTTTAAAAAAAAAAGCCAATACAGGGTCAGGGGCTTGTCAGATATTGTCAGTAATTAATTATTTTTATCAAGCAATATATTATCTGCATCAATTCCTGTATGTTTGTCCAATAAAATGCCCAAAACTTCAAGTACCTTGTTAGACTTCATTTTACTTGAATCCATTAGAGAGTCATAGCTTCTGCAAAATAATTAAAAGCCAGAGAGATTATTCATCAAGTCTGTAACAACAGTACATTTTGAACATGATACCATTCTAAATGACCACATAGCCTGTTCTTGGCTCCAAGATAGTGTGAAAAACCAATCAAAGAAAAAAGTGCAAAAACGTTCAAGGGCCAGGGAGACACTTTTTTTTTTGCCTGACTACACTGACTGAGAGCCTGGTGCAGGCTTACAATCATACAGTCAACTGTTTAATAAAAACCAAGTGATCCAGGCTTGTTAGAAGACTCACAATCAGTGCCATATCCTTATAGTACGAGTGTGTATATGGTGCTGGGCATCTAGCTAAAAGGAATTTAGGCAATGTTGAAATAAATTAAAGCAATCCTGTTTAAGGGTGACAAATGAGGGTGGCCTTCATAGGATCACCTTCATACATTTTACAGGGCTCATCTTGGCTTGCATATTGCATTCACTCGGTGGTCTGCCAGTAAGGTAACATTGGTTGTTTACCATAAAAATGAAAAATTTTCCAGAAAACCGGTTGGAAACAAAATGAAACACAACTTTTCAGGTCGTCTTGGTGGAGAATTCCAGGAGTAATGAAACATCTGAAAAGGTTGTCCTGTTTTTCTGATAGGAATGTTTCAAACAAAAATTTGTGTTCAATTCTTCAAAGCCATCTTTGATACTTCAGGCTTTCACGGCCTTTTTTTCCATAAAAGGAACTGATTTGTGCAAACTTTAAAATGTGATCCCAGGAGGAATGTTACCAGTCCTGAATTTTTTCTTACCATTTACCCAAACTGTGAACCGACTGGTTTGCCCATGTACTGGTAAATGGTACACAACCATTGCCTACCTATTTCAAGGAGTTTTCCTTTTTCTGCCAACCCACTCCCTCTATCTGGTGAGTAGTGTCAACTGACTTTCAGTGCGATTGTACATACAGGTGTTGATGGCTTGCAGGATTACCTTCCCTATGCATGCATAATATACAGCTGCTTGGCACTATCAACCCTTAAGGCAATCCTTGTTGTTCAATGAATGTCTATAGGAGCCCAATAATAATAGTATGAGGTTCAAACAACTGATTTTCTTCCTACAATAACCAAAGAGGTGGATGCAACACACTTTAATCTTTACCTTAATGCAGCTTCTTCCTTTCTTCTCTTTTCTTCTTCTTTTTCTCTTTGTTTCTGTCATCACAAAGAAGAACAAAAATAAAAAAGTTAAAGCATAGTAATAATACCAATAATAATTTGACTATTTATTATTATTATTATTATTATTATTGTTCTCTCACTTGATAGGTATTTTATCACTGAACATTTGAACAACTCTTACAGTTCCCCGTTTTCAAGTTTTTGTATCCTATGTGGTACCAATCCACAACCTATGAAACACATTACATCTTCAACATGTTACCCGCTGATCAATGTTGTGGAGAAAAAATTCCAGAAGTTTATAAAATACTGTAGCACCATTACAAGAATGTTCCTTTGTTCATTTTTTTCACCTCTCTAACTTTACCTGTTCTCTTAACTTCTGTTTACCATCTTCTCTTTCCAGTCGATCCCTCTCTTCTCTTTCTTCCCGCAAGTTTGGAAACTTTTCTTCCTTTGTCTTGTTTAGTCTATTTACTATTTCATTTATCCTTTTTTCAACCTTAATAAGACGAACCTGACAACAAGATACAAGGATTTAATACAACAAAAAGAGACCTTAAAAAATGAATGAACCTATAATAATTATTACATCAACTGTATGCTCAATATTAATGTCACAAATGCACCTTTATAAGATGCTATCTTTTTCATTACCTCTTTGTTACTGTGAAAACCCACTTGTCCAACTTCCATATCAGCTGTCTTTTTTAAGTTTGACCAAAGAGTGTATACAACGGCAATGTTGTTCATCTTGTTTCCTATAATAAAATAATTATTTAAGCATTAATGTTTATTGAATTATGATTCATTTGATTGGTGAGCATTTGAGCTATACTGACAGCAATATTTTTTTTTTTATTAATCACTTTATAAGAGAACATATTGTCACCTTGAATACTGTTGGCTTTAACCAGCTGTGCACAATCTGTCAACACTGCAGAAGGAATATCATCCAGTGTTTCACCCTAAAATAAAATCTTTAACCCTTTAGTTCCCAAGAGTGACCAACATCAATTTTCTCCTAACAACATCAGCAGATCATCAAGAGTAAAGGTTATGAGAATTACTTAATTGATAACCAAAGGGAGAACACTTTGCTCTTAAACCAAATTCTCTCAACTGTTCTTAAAAGAAATGTATGGCGATCAGTCTGGAGATTTGAATGTGGATCTTGCGGCTTAAAGGGTTAGTATTAGGGGCTGTTTACATGGAGAGAAGAAGATCCCAAAACCAGGGAGATCCTAGAAGCCGGAACAACTTTTTGTTGGGTTTACATGCAGGAATTTTGGTCTGCGTGGTCACTAAGTAGAGAAGGAATTAAAAATAGCAGGCAACAATAACAAGCATGCAATTTGGGCCCTTCTGCCCTCATTACCAGCCTTTCAGCAGCAACTAGGAGTTATTTACAACTCGGTGATGCCAAATGAATTGTTGGTCTTTAATGCCATGATTACCCACTGAAGAACCCACCACCACTTTTGTCTGGTTTGTCCCTAGTGCTAGGATTTTCTAACGAAAGCAGATTACATACACCTGTAAGATCTTCCTCACTCTAGGGTCTTCCAACCTTTCATCTGGGAAGATCCTAGTACTAGTTAGGAAGTAGTTCCTAGCGCTAGGGACAAGTTTAACCCTTTGCATGTAAACTGAATGCAGAAAACATGTGGTGCTAGGATGATCTGCCTTCTGGGATCATCCCGGTAAAAGGATGTTCATTCCTCCACGTAAACAGCCTCTTAATGTCTTTATCTCTTGCCATAGTTCTAACCTCAACTCAACAAGTAATGAGCAGTCAAAAAAAATGAAGGTTTGTGAAAATTCTTACATGCAAATTCATGGCAGTTACCAGCATTAGGATATGCAACCCAAATGAAAAAATAGAAACCTTGAACTTAAAGAAATAGAAGGAAAGGAGCAAAGTAGTATCACCAGAAAAAATAATCCATTAACAAAAGATCCAGTTACCTGTGGCAATCGAAGGTAAACATGAGCAGATGATAATTTGTCCACATGAAACCTAAATAACAAATCAGATGGTTACATGAAGAGCAAAACTTTTCAATGAAAAAAACAACAGACATTTATTGTAGGCAATGATAATTTGCACAAAGAAGTTAATTCTCACCAAACATCTTCTGGAAATCCCCATTTAATCAACTCTTCATCTAAAATTTTAAAGAAGTGAAACAAACTGTAACTAAAAAAGAAAAGCCAGCAATTCTTGGTCAGGGTTAACACACAATTTAAGGCACTTAACGAGTCAAGTGAATGGAGCTAGCGAGGGAGTGCATGTCCTACACCCAAAACTAAATTATCCAAAAAGAAATAAAAGAAATAAATAAATGAATCTCGTGGTGTAAAGGCAATTTGAATAAAGATTACAAATGGAAGGTAGAACTAAAATAATGTATCCTTGGCAATCTACATGGAATCTGGAGGCAGCTGGAACCATTTGAGTATTAAATTAAATGACTGGCTACCTGTGGACCGAGTTGATGATTAAACAAACCAACCTATTTTTCTTCTGGAAAAAGGTAGCTGTGGCTGCTGTTACCTTTGCAATTCTTAGAGACAACCTTTTATATCCCTATTGTTTTATTGCACAAGTTATACATGCTACATATTTTAATTGTATATACATTTTTTTATTTCTTTAATTTCTTTTTGTTGTGTCCCCAGTTAGTTGTGAAAACTAAATAGATTGACACATTAATAAAGCTTTTACTTTACTTACTGTACACTGCGGCTGATAGCTAAGAATTTTAGTGTGAACTAATACTTTTGTATTGTTTTTTTTTTTTTTTTTTGCGCAGTCCTTTATATTCAGTATTGAATTTTGGACTTATATGGTAAATAAATAAATAAATAAATGAATAAATAAATAATCAGTTCACATATTTAACGAAAAAAGACTAAATGTTTAACGTCTTGGAACGGCGTAACAAGTTTTAATTCAAGCATAATATAAGGTTTAGAAAAATTCACTTTGGTTCACTCACTTTCATGTTTATCTAAGCCCATGAATATCGTGTATGGCGGCGTGACAACTGCAAAAATAAAAGAATAAGCATCTAGGTATAAATCACCTGTACTAAAGCTTTTCAGTCCAAGATTTGACCTACCATTGCTTTTAAAATAGAAGACCATGCTGCCTTCGAAAATTCCAAGTTCGTCCTCTGGAAAGTACAAAAACAGACAGGCCTTCAAAAAAAGAGGAAGTTAGCCGAGGAGACCTGGTAATTACACTCCCCAGTCTGTCCTCTCATTCATCAGTTGCTATAGAAACATTCAACGCCAATGTATAGTTGCTTCCTTGGTAACTGTGTACACTCATTCATTCCACGTCTTCTGCAGAGACGGAGTTTATCCAGATATAATCGCTAGACGCGAAGAAAATATACAAAAATGGCTTTAACGGACCCAAAACTTCCTCCACGCTTTGCAGTTTCCGACTGGCACACGTCAAACACGGTTATAAGAACAAACGCTGAAAGACAACGCGATGCTTCGCATCGTGTTCGACAAGAAAGCCGCTTTTTGAGGAACGAGACAGATAACCACACTCGTTGGACTCAACACGACAGCAACACGAAGCTTGAAAAGAGGATACATGACATAAATAACTGGAAGAAGAGCTTAGAAAGATGTCTTGCCGAGACAGACGCCGAGATAGCTCTGCTGCAGCAAGAAAAAGAACGCACTGAACGAGCGCTGGAAGCAAAGAAGGTTCCCCTTGATATCACCCTAGAATGTCTTATGCTCAGAGAAAACCGGCAAAATATTGATCTTGTTCGAGATGAGGTTGAAGCTCAGCTTCATAAGGTGAGAATGACTGGAAAATCATTTTTTGTTTGTTTGAAATCGTTAGTCTCAAGGTATGTACAATGTTATGAATCACGATGTTTGTTAATTTTTTGTGCAAATGTAAACATTTCTAGAACAAAGACTTTTATGATCTTCTGTTTCACTGGACGTTAAAAGTAATTTATAACGTTCCGCGAGAAGCTGTGTTGAGCAATTTAAGTTCAGTTGCCATCATGAAAAAATTCTAGCCCAAAACATTTCAGTGTGTCTACCATTTCATAAAATTTATGTCGGTGCTATGACCGGTAACTCAATCTAGCGAATATTATAGAGAAAACCTGTGTAATTATTGTCATAAATTAATTCGTTTTATTTCAGGAAGTGGAAGTCATAGAAGGAGCAAAAGCTCTTCTACAACAGAAAGTCAATGAAGCTGACGAACAGTTATGGTAAGTTTAATAATAATGAGAAGAAGAACAAAGGAAACAAGCTCTTAATATTGAGTGAGATAAAAAGGGCGGAAATATTGAAAGCTGTCATAAAAGATAACTCTTATTCTTTTTTACTTGACTCAGTTTTCCTTATTTCTTCTGGCAAATTAGTTTTGCAGGACAGACGTAATAATATATTTAATATAGAAATCCTTGCAATCCAGTGCAAATCTTTGCTCAGCATATTTCATGAACTAGGTGAGCGAAAAGTCAATAAATAGGAACACATTTTTCTTTTACTTTTGTAGTCTCCTTCAAGAAGCACGTCATCAGCTTCATCTTGACATCACAGACAAGCATACCACTCTTGAACTTGATGGTGAATGCTATCACCTAAACAACAACTCAGCAAACATTGGCTTTCAAGTGAATCCCACACGTACTGTCAAAGGAAGCGTCACCCCAGAGACCTGGGATTCCTTTTCTAATTACAACAAGTTACGCGCTGAGGCAGAGATGAAAGCTTCTAAGCACCTTAGAGAGGCAATTTTTGCCACTCTACAACAGACAGCCAATGATCTTGAAGCTCAGCGACAGGCTTCTGAATACGCATTCCGCAAAAGGATTCATGAAACCAATCAGGCTAGGTCAGAGCTGGAGTGGCAGCAAAAAAATGTAAGTGTCAGATACGATATAACAATTACCAATATTTATTTTTATTTGGCTGCATGGGTCTGTGAATTGGCAAGATGAGGCAAATTCTGTGTTTTAACTGGCTGCCCAAGCATGTTCAGAATTATCGTAACACCATCCTCAAAACTATCCAAAGTAACAAATTATTTGAAAGTGTTTATAAATATCTTTTTGAATTTATTATAATAATTATCATAATTCTAGACCAAATAGCTATTTATAAATACTTTCAAATTAATAATTATTATTGGCATACTTCGCAAAAAGGACCTGGACTTTGAATTTGTCTCAGTCAATAATTCTACATGGTACTATTAAATTTTTGTTTTTCATAACTCTACAGAATGAAGTTATGTTTATTTTCACTTTGGCTACATTTGGGATTGCACAATGTATGATGTTAAATTTCCTCTTCTTTGTAGACCATGGAAGAAATTTCAACCCTAGAAAATGACATCAAGGGAATCAAGGAAGCAATTGATGCTAAGAATGCACCAATGATGGTAAGTTATTAGAGCAGGGATTGAGGACAAAGCTTTCCTCCAGTCTGTAACAAGAGAGAATAATGGGACCAACAGAGATACAACCAATCTAGCCCTTAATTGGGATATGTGAATTTCACCCACGTTATTTTTCGACCAATTGAAAGCTTGAAATTAATTATCCACAAACTTTTATCCAGTGTTGTCAAGTATCATGCTCTCTTGTGTCGCCATTACAAGAATATTATGCACTGTTTGCTTTGATGAAGTCACATGTAGACTTATAACATTTCAAACAATCGATGAAAATATGCTGACTTTTCAGGAATTAGACTCCCATTTAATATTGCAACCTCTAAAAATAACGTCAATGTATTTTACATATCCCTGCTAATGCACTAAGATTCCCTTCCTGTCCCTTTGTTCCTCTCATGTCTAACTAATGGCTGTCATACTGGACACGAGGTAAAAAGTTTTTGTCACAAATTCAGGTTGCGCAAACACGTCTGGAGAACAGGACTTATAGACCAAATGTTGAGTTGTGCCGAGACCAGCCCCAATACCAGATGTGCCATGAAGTGGCTGAAATAAGTGGCTCTGTCCGAGCACTGAATGAGAAACTCAGAGAGGCCGAGAATGCCTTGCAGGCTTTGCGGAGCAACCTGGAAAGGATTAATGAGGATCTGGCTATCAAGAACAACTCCCTTGCTCTGGACAGCAGAAGCATGGAAGTTCGGCAGAAGATGAAGGAAGTTCCTCACAGTATGATGAACACGGGAAGAGTATTCAACACTATAAAACATTCATCTTGTGTTCCCACTATGGAAAATGCTCCTTTTACTGAGGCACAACGCACCCAGTCACCTATGCAGCTTACATCCCCTCGAGCTACCAACACTTACACTCCACCAATCACTGGAAGGAAGGTGCAATCACCACTAGTTGATTAGGAGTCAGGGCGACATTTAATAGTTATTTAAGAGAGAAAATGATTGTGTGCAAATTAGTACTTGGTGGGAAGCCTCAGAGAATCTCAACAAAAGATTGCAACAAAAGATTTGTTAAGTAGTAAACTTTTATTATTTTTTCTCAATGATGCCTTTTTACACTAACGAAAAAGTAACATTTTAAGTTGTTTTTGAGATTATAAGGATATAAATATAATTTCTTTCTACTTTTATTTCAACTCTTCCACTGTCATATTATTGAATGTAAAGCAAGCTCATTTTATTTGTAAATAACTTAATACAAATGATCAATCAGCTACTAATAAAACAGTTATAAACTTCTTTGTCTCTTTCACAAATTATTTACAATAATAAACAATGCAGATATATGCATAACTACCCATAAAAAGTTATAACCCAAGCCTGGCAGCAGGCTCTACAGTGGGAAAAAAGGCAAAAAACACGGATGAAATAGCAAAGAAAAATCAACGAGCAAAGCAAGTGGAGAGGGGTACTGGGGAGGGGGAAGGCTGCCACCCTTTCCCTTCCCAAAACTACCACTCGGCTCACTTTAATCACTGATTTTTTTGCCCTTGCCAATTTTTTCACCTTTCCCCCCACTGCAGTGCCTGGTCCCTTGCTATTATAACCACCATACGAAACTCTTGGAAAATTTGAATGTCTAACGTCTTATTAATAAAATTCTAACATGTTTCAGCCATTGTGTATAATTATTTTCACAAAATATGCATACCCCCACTGAAAGGATCATGACCCCCACCCAGGTATGCATATTTAAAAGCTTCATAGGTTGCTTTAAATTTCTTACTCCTTATGGCCCCCCTTTCCCTGAATTTTTTTTAACCCCTTGAGGAGTATAGATAATTTTGCATACTTTCAGATCAAAGGGTCGTGTAACAAAGATGTAGCAAAACAAAATACAAAGTGGGCTGATAAAACTTGATATACTGTGTATCCTATACTCTAACATCTGAAATGTAGAGAATTTTGGGTCAAGAAAATTAGGGAGGGGACTATACCAAAACATCAGTAGAAGTTAAGCAGGGAATAAGTGAACATATTGATGGCCCCAAAGCAAGGCTGTGCTCTACAACAACTTCAAAGGAGCTCAGTCCTCTAAGCCTACGAACTCCAGGTTCGGCAGCATATAATAATGCCAAGGGCTACCTGGAACTGCTGCAACACAGCCTTGCAAAGACTAGTCTTCAATTTGCTCTAGAAATGGCTTAATGTTGACAGATTTTGTTTTTTTTGCAAAATGAACAAAACTGTGCATAGTGCAAACAGTAGCCCCCGTGTGCACGTTTAAAGGCTGTTTAGCTAAACATGGTTTAAAATAAGTTTTTTGTGAATTGAAAATTATGTTGAATTATAGACAATTTTAAAGTTTATTCTAATCTTGTGTAAATGTCTGTGTTCCAGTTTTCCATTGCTGTTTCTCTTTTTTTTTTTACTTTCTGGCATAACTTTATGAAAAATAATAAATTTTGATCTTCTGTTATTCTACCCTGCCTATCATCAATCCTTCTTGGATTGACTGTTACCCTCTTAGATTGATATAAATTGTTTGTTTCATCTACAGTTTAAAATATACTGTCACTGAGATGCATTTATAAAATTATGTTATTTTTAAGGATGCTTACAAAATAAATAAACTGAAGACAATTTTTTTGCTTAACATTATTTGATTTTCATGTAACCAAGTTCCTTTGTGGACTGATGCTGACATCTCTTTTTTTGTTGAAGCAGAATCTGATTATTAACTCACCAAACAAGGCCATGAAAAGCACTGATGACACTACGAGAGAAAAAAATTAAATATATACATTATTAAAATTAGAATCATCTCTCTTTTTGCCCAGTTCTACTTGTCTGTCTGCCGTTATAGAGTGAATGCTTGCTGTCTTTCAAGGAACAAAAAGACAAGACAACCATTGCTTAGTTACACTCGTCTGATGGAAATGAGGATAATTTTCAAAACTCAAAATTGAATTTCTTTTTCTTCTCCTGCTTAACACTCATTTAACCTCTGTTGCTTTGAACAACTCAATTATCCAACTTAACCAATTTCCATCTTCTTAGGAAGTAAAAGATTATATTTTTCAAAATGGCACTTTATATTGTATTGAGCAGCTCATTTCTGTGTCCCAGTATACAAGAGGACTTACAAAATGCAATCCACCACTCCCAGTTGGTGGGAAATGCTTGCATAACTGAAATAAATAAAACATAAAGATTTATTAATTTTAGTATAAATTAGGGTTGTCAGTGCTAGAGCTCCGTCAGGTATTTACTTTTAAATCACCCCCTTATAGACTGATTGATTCATTAATTTTGACTGAGCATCATAAATCTTCTTATCTTCCTTGAACCCCTTCCAAATTGGATAATATCCTTTGTAAGGTTGTTGCATCTCATCTGCATATATAGCCTGAGAAAACAGCTGACATTTCACAACGCCACTAGTGGTTTCCTTGCCATAGGATGTCTGAGAAACTAGCACAGAAATTCCATAATGATGATGCATCACTACCCAGATCTGGGAAGTGCTTCTGATTCGGTGGGGAGGCTCTGCTCCGATGTCCAACCCCTTATCCTTTTATATACTATTTTTGACAACTCTATTTATAACAAATTAATGGCCAGTACCCATTAAGAACTTTGTATCCCTTTAACTGCTGCCAGTCTTAAAATGAATAAATCACAAAACCAGAATGTTTTCTCAACTTTTTCACAGCCATAAAATGAATCAGTGTTAGCCGTTGTGGTCCTTTTTACAGAAAAAAAATAACAGAATCATTACCCAGACCTGGGTAGAGGCACCTCATCAGTATGGAATTTCTGAACTTGTTTTTCAGATTTCATTTCACAGGGAAACCAGTGGCACAGTGCAAAATGTCGGCTGTTGTTGTCTCAGGTTATTGTGCATTCACGTTTTGACTTTTGTGAGACAAAGCTGAAATTTGATTTTTTTTTCGTTATAAACAGGTATCAAACATATCACAGTGCGATTGGGAAAACTGTGAACACTTGAAATATGTCAGGAGTGTTCAATGTGTTATGACCAATCACAGCAAAGATCAGGACATGCGAACTAGCCACAAACCCACAAACTAGTTAAGGTTCTTGCTTGCGGTTCAGTTTTCTCATGCATGATTGGCTTTTTTCTTGCCATGCAATTAACATTCCAGAAATATATCTGGTGTTCACAGTTTTCCGGGTTTGACTGTAATTGTCACCCATGTATTTTGTGAAACTTAACTTTTCAACCAGAGAGACAAGATGCATTTAGAGAACATACTACATTATGCATTGTTCTCAAAAGAATTTGCCACAGCCATAATAATAAGTTTCAACCTGTAAACATGTGTGCTATTCCATTACACTACCCCGCAATGTTTTCCCCATAAAAAGTCTGCGCTCAAATGTTGTGAATAAAGTATATGTATGGCAGCTATGTTGGTACATTAAAAGTGCTTTTGTGATATACAGTCCTTTTATCAGTCAGTTTAGTTGGTTCAAATTAGTGCACAGAGAACAACCACATAATCACATCTGTCAAACATTTTTCCAAAGACATGTGATTATTTGATTGTCTTCAATGCACTACAATTAAAAACTAAAAGGACTGATGAAAGGAATGTTGCAAAAATACCTGTAGTAAACTGCTTCATGCAGTCATTTGCACAACAAGCCATAATCTTTTGTTCAATTATAACAATCAAATGGTGAAAGATGTCAGAGGTTATAGTTTCTAGTAAGAACATTGTTTAAGTCAAATCTGGACACCCATTACTTAAAATAACTAAAATGCACAATGATATGTACAATATTGATAGAAATTCCTACCAGCGCAAGACACAGCAAGATGAAAAAGGCCTACTGTTATAGCATAATCCCATAGCTTTTTTCTTAAAAATATTATGTAGACCACAGTGGTGATGATGTATGTCAACAAAAGGGATAAAAGTGTTACTAGAAAGAAAGAAATACACAGAAAAGGTTAAAGTGAAGAAATCATATCATCAACAGCTAAACCAATCATGATTCAACTTGTAACTGTACAAGGCAAGGGGTATAGAATGGTACCTCCAAAAACATGGGTCTCAGAAAATTTTGGCCTGATCTCGAAATCATAGTCTACATGTTTTTGATGGGTCTAAAAGTCTCACTTTGGGATGATAATTGCATCTCAGAGTCTCAAATTTTTTTACAGATGGGTCTTAGAGTCTTGGATTTGATGTTTTTTTCTTTCTGCTTGGTCTTCAGGAGTCTAACTTTTCAGAGTTCATAGGTACAGCTAATCAAACTGGGCTAATAGATTAAGACAGGTAAAGAAGCAGTATATTGGTGGGCTTCCGCTAGCTTCCACTGGCATTTTCAGTTATTCTATTTGCCTTTATTTGTACCATTACCCTAAAAATTTTCGGTGCTCAGAGCCTCGGGTTCGGAATTTGATAAAAACGCTTTAGTTTCGGTCTTGAATTTTAAAACGGGGTCTGGCAGTCTCGCAATTAAGTCTCAAATTTACCATTCTATACCCCTATAGCAGTCAGATGTAACCACTTAGCTTACCTAAATGCTTATTGTCTGTTACGCTGCAACAATTTTGGAAATCAAAAGGAGTCTTGCCATCAAAGTCATTTATTCTGTTTAGAAAAAAAAATGACAAAAAGTAAAGCATGTACCACATCTAGTTGTGGCCCACAACTGTCACGGCAAAACCAAAAACATCTCAGCAAAAACAAAATACCTCACGGCAAAACTGAAAACTGCACTGCAAAAACAAAAACCTCACGGCAAAACCAAAAACCTCACGGCAAAAACAAAATACCTCACTACAAAACCAAAAACCTCACGGCAAAACCAAAGACCTCATGGCAAAACCAAATACTTCAGAGCAAAAACCAAATACCTCACAGCAAAAGCAAATAATCATAGCAAAACCAAAGCTATTTTGCTTTTGCTATGAAGTATTTGGTTTTGCCGTGATGTTTTTGTTTTTGCTGTGAGATTTTTGGTTTTGCCATGAGGTATTTTGTTTTTGCCGTGACGTTTTTGGTTTTGCCGTGATATTTTTGTTTTTGCTGTGAGGTTTTTGGTTTTGTCATGACAGTTGTGGGCCACCATAAGTTGTAAATTCAAAGGTGAGTCTATTAAAAATAATATTCTTCGTTTATGGTTCAAGTCATTAGTTCATTTCTAGTAATTTTAGAGGGGGTCATCTACCAGTAGGAGGACAATGAGAGGTAAAGGATTCCCAGTGGAATTGACAAAGAATTTTGACAAAAAGCCAAAACTGTCTAATAACTTCTAGCCTGTGTTGTAGACATAATTTTACCTCAGTTAGTATCGTCTGCAAAGCAGCACAGATATCCTTGTTCTGAGTGCCCAACAGACTCAAAAAATTAAGGAAAGCGCATTTCAAATTTCCTTTATCTTGACTGGCAGGCCAATCATGGCACGTACTCAAATCCTCAGCACTGTTTTGAAGACAGACTTAACTCGAGTTTAGTTTTGTCGGTGATGCAGGCTAATAAGTTCTAGATAATGATTAACATTAAAGAAGAAAAAAATACTTAACCTATCTTGATAAACATCGACCGAGGGCACGTTCCATTTTTAATCTAACCCCCCCGCCCCCCCCTTCTCACCTTCCCCCAATGCATGAGGTATTTCAGTGCAGATGTTTCTTTCCCAGACCGATAGAAATCTTCACTCTATCTTATCACCTTGCCTGTAGGAATATACTATAGAGATTAACAGTTTGCATATCCGTTTCTTTGACCAGTAGGAATCTGCACCATTATTTACGCGGCCGGTAGGAATCGGTTATTTGTCCTTACGAGACTTTTGGTGTAGTAATCGGTCAATTGTAGGAATCAGTTTTTTTTTGCCCATGCTCGACTTGTAGGAATCGGTTATTTTTCCATGCCTGACTTGTAGGAATCAGTCTCGACTGGTAGTCCGTTCATCCATAAGGGGAATCGGATTAAGAATGGAACGTCCCGAATCATCTCATCTGACACTTAAAACTTAAGCTTACTTGAAGGCTCCACTTAGCAAAGAAGCCACCATGTAATACACGAGGAAAAACAAAGGCAGTGCAATGCAAAGGTTGCAGCAAATAACCTGAAAAGATAACAACAAAGTATAACGCTTTAAGTTCTAAAGACCATACATTTATGGGATAAAATTGCTTTCCATACCCGAGTGTCTTCCGCCATGTTTACTGAACCTTTCAGAATAGAATATGCGTGCGCACGAGGTGCATTCTGGTGAGGTTACCCACAGGGTCACCAAGGTTTGGAGAGTCTCACGATTTACCCGCCAATACACTGTCATTTCAGTAAAGTATTAATTATTCGTTTTCTTGTGAACTGATTGAAAAAGATATACATGGAACACAAGCGTATTCAATAGTTTTTTCAAACTGTGCTAATCTGCTCAGCTGGAAAAATCTGAGAATCAATGCTATAGAGTTGAACTTGAAGTTGAAGTTGGGAGAATAAAAGACGATGCGAATTTATAAGAAATTGTATAGGTAATGCACCTATCAATGTAAACCCCGAGGGGGGGGAGTGCGGGCAAGGGGTGGGGATTTGACAAATTTTAAAATTTTTCGATCAAATTCCCCAGGGTGGGAAACGAAAGGTCAATCAAAAGTGTCAAAAAAGCCCCCACCCCAGGATAAAAAATCTAAACAAACAATGCTATAATACTATATAAAACAAATAAAAGAACATTTCAAACACATTGTTACTACTTTTATTTACGGTTAACGGAAGCTCCATTAAATTACTCGCTGTAATTAAGTATTTTCTCTCTCCCCTAGCATCTCTTATCTTGAACAACAAAATCACTCCAGGAAGATTGACCGTGCTATATAATATTAATAAAACGTAAAATGCTTTATAACATCTGCTCAACATGTCGGAACAGCTCGGATCAGTGACCCATAAAAAATCCTCTGACTTTCATGGTGGAATTCGATTACAATCGAGTTTTACAGTCAGATGGGAACTTGAAGATAAAAACTTCCTCAAAATAGACATTATCTGTTTAGATGACAGTTTAAAGTATCGGATTATGGCATTATGAAAACAAATGAAAACTTCATACCTTTCTCCAACAACGTGACTTTCAGGAAACCTCGAGGGACGGACTTGGTAACTGCTTCTGAATTGATACCAGGCTTCTGTCGGTCAAAGTCAAATGTCCCGACCCCGGGGTCGCTTCACACGATCAAAAGCCCGACAGCGGGGATAGTCCCAGGCATCAAATCCCCTCCCCTTGCCCGCACTCCCCCCCCCCCCCCCCCCCCACGGGATTTACACTGATAGGTGCATAATAGCATGATTTGTAGTGATATTTGGCATAAATACCACGAGTGACATTTCGAAATTGTTATACGTAATTTCACGAGCCGTTAGGCGCGTGAAATTTGAGACAATTTTGAAATATCACGAGTGGTATTTATGCCAAATATCACGTACAAATCATGCTATTATTTGTTTATACTACTACCCACAAAAGGTTTTTAATTTTCACATGTAGGTATTTCAAATTGAGTTGAAATACCACTGTTCTAAGCCAATCAAATTGCAGTAATTTCTCATGTAGTAGTATAAACAAAAAAAATTTTACACGAAGTTACAAGATAGTGACATATTGCATTAAAATAACAGATAAATTTACAATTTACACTTGGAAAATAATTACTCCAAAAATTTATAGAGGAAAAAGAAAAAATTTAATCGGTATTGTTTCAAGAGTTTCCTAGTGAGATTGTATTCTGAAATAACCTGAGTATCAGGCCTTCGTACCATCTTTCCCCTTTTCCCCGGAAACGTCTGATACTCAGGCTAGTTCTGAAAAGAATGCAAATACGGAAGAATTATATGGAGTAACCAGTTTTGGGGTTTCACAGTATTTTGTGCTCATTGATTGACTAAATCGGCCTTTTAATGTCGTTTGATTAATAAGATACGCCCGCAATAAGATTTATCGCCGTAGCATGCACATAAACGGGAACAAAGATGATTTTCAGAGTATCAGAGAAATGGAGTGTAATCGTGAATACTAAAAGAAAAAATTTCTGCTTCCACCTTCAACTTACCCCTAATTTTCTCTGGCATTTTGCACTTCCGATCAGGCAAGTTTGAAAGAAAACGAATTCATCAGTTTTCTACTCTTTCTTTTTTTATGACCTGCTGAATTAAGAGTTTAATATATTCTCACATTTGTCAAGCTTAAGACGAAGAACTTGACGTTTCCAAATCTCAGTTCATCAAATGTTCAGTAATCTTTCAGACTGATCAAAAATTTACGTATTAAAATGTTCGTTTTAAGATATGTGTTTTGACTGTATCGTGTTATATGATCATGGTACTATACTATATTGTAGATCTTGTGATTTATTGTTACTACTTTGACTTTTTTTTTCAGTGACGAGTTGCGTTGCGTAAAATTTTATCTCAATTCGGAGCTGATTCTGGTTTTGATTCTGAAAATAAACACAAAGAAATTGGCAGGAAATTTACTCATGCTATAACGTCCATTTAAAAGACATTCAAATTAACGCGAACAAAAGAAATAGCAAATAAGAAAACTATATTATATCATTTGTGCCCTCACAAATGCAAAGCACGCAAAACACCAACTCGTGAGGAACGAGAGGAGACCTTGTGAGGAACGAGTGAAGATCTCGTGAGAAACGAGTGGAGACCTCTCGTTGTTGAGGCGTAAGCTAGAGTAACAGAGAGGTAATCTAGAGGCGTGTGTCTCATTCAATACTTTCTACAACCGGTGGCTCACTGAACTCAACTCCCGCCGCAGCATTGCGCAGATAAGTACTACAGCCTGATAACATCGCTTAGGAAGCTAATCAGAAGCGAAATAAGCAATACTGACGTCCTGCTGCCTTGAAGAGTCGGTTTCGCTAACTTGGCCTCTTGTTCGTCTGTTCCGCGTTGAATAGAGTACTGCGGGTCTGTTCGAGTTCAGCGAAATCAAAAAAAGCTCTGTTTCTCTCTGCTTCGGGATTGAATCAACAGAAAACCTCCCTTGGGTGGGACGAAAGTGAAATGCAAGGAATTTTAGTGATTATTCAGCTCTATTTCGCTGCTGCGACTTTGGCGAGCACTGGCCTTCGCTTTTCAACGAAAGATCCAGCGGCCTTTGCTAGATTCAAAAGATGGAATGCTAAGACAAACGGCACGCTTCAATTCCATTTCAAAACGCACAAGGAAAATAGCTTCCTCATCTATGAGGACGACAATGGGCAATGTCAGTTTTTTTATCTGTCTCTGCTGGAGGGAAGACTCAGTTTAAGTTTAAAAATGGGAAACTGCCAGAAAATACAAACTCTTCTTGTTGGACATAAACTCGCCGACGGAAAATGGCACGACGTAATTGTCCAAAGAAACTTCTCTGAAACGCGTGTAACAGTGAATGGCCTTTTCACCAATAGCACATACTACAGGGGAATTGATCAGTTTTTTAGAGTTAAAAGTGACTTATATGTTGGTGGTATTTCGTTGTACCTACAGTTCAAAGATCTTTCTTTCCCAGCTATAAAGTACGAAAGTATTGTGAACAGGTGAGATTATCACGAGCAAATTGCAAATGAAAGTTTGCATAACGCGATTTTGTCTATTTTTAACATTTTTAGACCCTTCAAAATTTATTTAATCTTTACACCTATTTGTAAAATAATTTTTCGCAATAAGGTTTAAAAACAAATATGATCATTTGGGAAAAAAAAAAGTGATGTTTAGCAAACAACAGCTGCATCGAAATCTTCTCAAACAGCCAAATCAGTTGAATTAGTTTTTTTCTTTACTTCTTTTTAATGAGGAAGGGGATACGCCATTAATTAACGCAAAACAAGGCGATCAAAAATCTGACATGTTTCTATCAACCCACGCACAGATAGTTAATTCAGTCAACGTTGTTGCCTTTCAGAGTTTAATGTGCAAATCATCATTTTTTCTTCTTAGAAAGAATCAAAGGCATTCCACAGGAAAGTACGCATACATTATTTATTTTTGGAAATGAAATCCAGCCTCCCTGATGAATAATGCATTGTTCTTCTTCAAAAACTCCTTGATGAATGGAAAATAAAGGCTTAAAAAAATTGTTCATCTTAAAGACATTCTATCTTCACGTTTTTCATAAAGGATGGCCAGAACTAACCAGAGTCCAGGCAATTGCTAAAAGATTTCATTGTAAAGACTTGATTTTCAGAGTGAACAGAGTGTACAAAGAGTTTGTGACCTCGCTTTATTTAATTCACTGCTTTTTTCCCCACAGTTTTAAGGGCTGCATAAGCGGGATCACATATAGTAATGGAAAGAGTCCTTTGAGAGAAGCACAGTTGAAAGAAGCTTCTGGAACAACGCAAGGTTGTTTGGATCCTTGCTCGCAACCTGATCAGTGCTTAAATGGCGGCAAATGTCATGAGAACGTCAGTGGAGTGTGGTGTGATTGCAAGGGAACTGGGTACGAGGGACAAAAATGCGAAGAAGGTAGGTAACAGTCTTCCCCGGTCTAGATATAAGCGAAATAAATTGAAATAAGTCAGATAACCTTCAATTTTTAAAACTTTTCCTTATTGGAAGCTAATTAGTGGCATTAGAGTTTTTAAACCAAAGACTGAAACCTGATACCCTTCACAAAATTAACACGAGGTTGTCTTGTGGGTCAATCCATATCACAGAGAAAATTCAAGCCAAATTAGGCGACAGACGGATCGCAGTGTTCATTAAATATACGAACTCAATTAAAAAATAAAGATGTAAAAGTTATTTTTTTGAAAATTTCGATTGTCATCTGTGCTTCTCGGACAGTTCAGTTATCATTTAAAGTTTAAATAATGCTATTTTATTCCCCCGTTGTCTTTTTTCTGAGTCATAATTACAAAGCAATCTTTTATAAACATGATTATTCCTGTCTTGGTCTGCAAAGATGCAAAGCTTTTCCTCCTGATTATTTGAGAAAGAACAATGGAGATTTCGAATAAATATTTAAAAGTGATTTTTACTCGATGTTTAGCAAATCCTAATCAGTTCATAGGAAAAGTTGAAAGGCGTTTCCTCCGACAAATAAGAAACCACAAACCACCTGATTGGTTTCTTCTCAGACCTCAAGTGACAGTTTAAGCTAACCTTGGCTAATATCCTTGTAATCTAGCGCTAACAACAACCAAGTTTTCATTTCTTTTCCAAACGATGTTGAAAGAAAAAACGTGACCTAAGAATTTAAGAATCGAAACTTCATGAGCCTAAATTAAACTTTCAGGTTTCCTTGTAAGATTGACAAAAAATGTGCAATTAGTTTATTGTACTGAAACGTTTAGTTTTCATTAAATAATATGACATTACTTTCAGCGTTCGATTCATAATCGGAGACTTGCAAGAGATCTTTTGTCGCCATCAACTATAACAGCCGCATTCAGTTATATTTTCATATGAAATTATTCAAGTTCATTATCGTTCTTTTTGTTATGATTACAATACTTTTCGTGGCTAGTTATTGAGTCTACAAACACGACTACGCTGTTCCAGCTTGTTTCAGTGCTCAAGCTAATCACTGATTTGTGACCCAATTATTAGTTCGCCTGATAGAAAAAGTCCGTCAAAAAGAACAAAAATCTGCTCCACGTGGCTAGTTTCCGTTTTTGTCTTTTGTGGGATTATTTTTTCTTTTTTTTTCTTTTTTTTTTTTGATTTACCAGTTGATGTCTATGTAAAACGGAACCAAGTTGTCCATTACTTTTAGGGCCTGTTGACACTACTTGAGCCAATCCGGTTAGTCGGGCTGGCCCTCTTTATCAGGCTGGCTTGGGTTATTTTTCCTTGTAAAATTGTCGTTGTAATCATATATATGGGGAGAACGTCAAGATCGCTCAGGCCAGCCCTGTAAAGCGGAGTAGACGGGCGTTTTTTAGACAGGTCCGTCCAGACTCTTGACGGCAACATTTCAATTATTGTTGTTCACAAGAGATAAAAGTCTGAGCAAGAGTGGGTAACAAAAACATTGGTAAGGTTTGGGGTTAAAGAAGAGGGGTGCTTAACCCAATAATCATGAAATCAAATTTAAAAATTTGAAATAATGAAGAACGTTTGCTTTATAATTTTAGAGGCGGCATCTATTTTGCTGAATGGAAGTGGTTACATAGTCTTTACCCTGGACCCCAAAGAGGAGAAGTCATATTCAACTAACACTTACGTGGCGTTTAGTCTGAGGACAAAAACCCCAGACGGAGTTATTTTCAGTCTCCGGTTGTCTGATATATATCTGTTAATAGAGATGGTCCATGGAAATCTGAGAGTAGAGTATTTGAACTTAGGACAAGGTAAGGTAAATATGGATTGAATAATCCCCGTTTTTGTCCTCAATGGTGTTGGTAAGGTTTGTCCGTGTTTTGTGCTAGTTAGAACCTTTGCTAGCTGATATGCCTTCTTGTCATTGTTCTTAAATATTCACAAACTCCTATTTCTCGTCGGGCGAGTCCTTCCATTTCAAGCTCAAATGGGGGTATCTTTATTTAAGGATCAGATTACGTTATGACGGATGCCTTTATAATACGAGCAGCAAGCCCTGTAACCTGGTCAGTAGAAGTGAAAATCACGTATGAAAAACCTCCCAAAATAGTATCGAGGGGTGAGACGATGAATGTTCCTATTGATAATAGGCTCGATTACTAAGAGCCTGCTGTTTGGTCCAAGTCAGTGGTAACAAAACAAATGGGAAACTATAAATTATTTACATTGCGACTACTCGAACCGGGGCACTTGGAAGAAGATTGTCCAATTACAGCGATTTCTGAAAACAAAAGATTATCAATTTCTGTTGCCCCAGAATATTTTCCATTCGAAAGACCCAAAAATTCGTGTTCCATTTACTTCCAAACCGGATTTTCCGCAAACATTTTATAATTGGTAAACAACCTCTATTACATCTCCTATGTCCTTTGCCCCTTTGCTGTCTTGCTCAGTTAGGTTTGCTCTATGCAATCTACTTAGTTACTCTTGAGTGAAAAAGTCTTGAATATCGTTGTGAATTTACAATTTTTCTTGTAAAATCTGTCGTTCAAAAATGTTTTCTAATGAACTTTTAGTCTGAATTTTTTTGGATAGCATTCTGTTTTCACTCGGGCCTAAATAACTTTTGTTTTAAAATATGCTTATAATCAGTCGTCTGTTTTTCTCACCTGAGTGCTGGCGAATGATTTCTGAATTATACAACTCACTTCGCGGTCGATTCTTTGACTTCTTTGGTAGCCCGAGCTTGTTTTCACCTTTTCTTGCTTAGTGTGTATGTTTTCCCCTCATTTTTTTTGGACTATCTTAATATAAGCTTCATATCTTCTTATATTAAAGCAAAGCAATTTTAAGTTAAAACTCATAAGCTCTGGTGCTTGTTACATTATAACTGAAATCATTTTGCGTTTATAATTTAAAACGGTGTAAAGTTAACATTTTTTGGCTCCTGCACATAAACTTAAGTTAAGAGTAAAATGAAAGTTAAATAGATTTGTAAATTCCCTTCCTGTGGGATCGTTTCTTGTTTCAAGTAAACGATTCAGCTTAAATGGACGCTCCACTTGTATGTTTGCCAGAGTTTATATATTTATTTATTTAAACAATTTAAATATGTTCATTTGTCGCCTCTTTAGAAACCAGAAGGAACTGGGACGAGTTAACTTTCTTAAAGACTTCTTGGATCGCTACCGGGGACGCGCTATTCAGCTATTGGCCAATTTGATCGCCCTGTGCTTAGTAACAATCCCAGAAGTCTTTGAGAAAGTTAACTTGTCCCAGTTTCTGCTCGTTTCTAAAGTGTACATGGAAATAAAATTCTTTCCTTTTGTCTCTAGATGAGCTGGTTTTCAATGGAAATAATGTAAACCTTGATGACAGCAGGTGGCATTGGATCGAGTTTAAAAAAATTGGTCCCGCAGTCACGTTAAAAGTCGACGGAAAAACTTTCCCTAATGTCAAAATTCCAGGAAAGAGTTTTCAACTAAACGTCGAGGACCAGAGGAATAAAGCGTATTTGGGTGGCGGACCAACAGGAGCCATCAAAACATCGCACACAAAAATGAATTTCTCCGGACTGTTAAGAGAGTTTTACTATGGAGACATGGAGCTGTTGGACTATGTTGTACCTACGACAAAAAGCCAACAATTTGAGATAGTTGGGACGGTTATTAATAGTGCCACAATAATAGAGACAAGCGGGTCGGGATGTGATCCATTTGATGATGATGAGGATTCAAGCTGTGCGCCACCTGATCCGTCAACTCCTTCGACAGGTAGGTTATACAGTGGAACCCAACTCTACGGACAACCGCATATAACGAACAGTTTCGTTTGTTCCGAAGATAAACTCATATATTCTCTCTAAAATTAGCCCACTAAGTACTGACACCAGTTAATATGGACAACGAACACTTTTCTATGTCACGAGTCACATAATCGCCTACTTCGTCAATCTCTCTTTACGGACACTAAGTGTCTGCGCACTGACCATGACTGAATAACTTACCAGTGACCTTTCAAACGTTCTATATAGTGTTCACTCCACCAGGCTCAGTCGCCAACTAAAAGTTCCAGTGCAAAGTTAAGTCATGGAATTGTTGTATTTCAAGACAAATACTTGAAAGGCAGTTTTAGTCCGAGAAAATCATGATAGATGGTGGTGGGGTTTCAACTCGTAAATGTTAAGGACAAAACAACTTTCCCTCTTAAAAATGTCTGCTTTAGTGTTTAACATTAATATTTTTTCTGTTTTTCCAAGATGATATGATGTCGTCAACAAGTGAACCAACTTCGGATTCAGACTACCCTCCTACTGTTGCTCAGGCCTAATACAATATTGATAAAAATTCCTACCAGCACAAACACAGCAAGATGAAAAAGGCCTACTGTTATAGCATAATCCCATAGATTTTTTCTTAAAAATATTATGTAGACCACAGTTGTGATGATGTATGTCAACGATAAGGATAAAAGTGTTACTAGAAAGAAAGAAACAGAAAAAAAGGTTAAAGTGAAGAAATCAAATTATCAACAGCTAAACAGTATATTATCATCTTGTAACAAGAAGTATAGAATGGTAACTCCCAAAACGTGTGTCTTTGAAAATTTTGGCCCGATCTTGAAATCTCGGAAATGTTTTTGATGGGTCTTGAAGTCTCGTTTTCGGATGATTTTTGCATCTCATAGTGTCAAATTGTTTTACCAAGGGGTTTTAAAGTCTTGACTTTTTTTCCGCTTGGTCTTCAGGAGTCGAACGTAGTAGATTAAGACAGTTAAACAAGCAGTATATTGGTGGGTTTTTGCTAGCTGCCATTAACGTTTTCAGTTTTTCCATTTGGTTTTATTTGCACCATTACCATGAAATTTTCGTCGCTCAGAGTTTTGGCCTCGGATTTGATAAAAACACTATAGTCTTGGTCTCGAATTTTGAAATGGGGGTCTCGCAGTCTCGAAAAGTCTCAAATTTACTATTCTACACCCTTATAGCAGTCGGATATCAACAAATGTAACCACTTAACTTACTTAAATGCTTATTATGTGTTACAATGCAACAATTTTTGAAATCAAAAGGAGTTTTGCCATCAAAGTCATTTATTCTGTTTAGAAAACAATAATGACAAAAAGAAAAGCATATTATACCACATCTAGTTGTAAATTCAAAGGTGAGTCTATTAAAAATAATATTCTTTGTTTACGGTTCAAGTCATTAGTTCATTTCCAGTAATTTTAGAGGGGGTAACCTAAGAGGGGGACATCTACCAGTAGGGGGACAAAGAGGGGTAAAGGATTCCCAGTGGAATTGACGAAGAATTTTGACAAAAAGTCCAAACTGTCTAATAACTTCTGGCCTGTGTTGTAGACGTAATTTTACCTCAGTTAGTGTCGTCTGCAAAGCAGCACCGATATCCTTGTTCTGAGTGCCCCACAGACTCAAAAAATTACTGGAAGCACATTTCAAATTTCCTTTCATCTTGACTGGCAGGCGAATCATGGCACGTACTCAAATCCTCAGCACTGTTTTAAAGACAGACTTAACTCGAGTTTAGTTTCGTCTGTGATGCAGGCTAATAAGTTCTCTGAGATGATGATTAACATTAAAGAAGAAAAAAATACTTAACCTATCTTGATAAATATCGACGGAGGGCACATTCCATTTTTAATCTACCCCCCCCCCCCTCTCACCTCCCCCCAAAGCATGAGGTATTTCAGTGCAGATGTTTCTTTCCCAGACCGATAGGAATCTTCACTCTATCTTATCACCTTGCCTGTAGGAATATACTATACAGATTAACAGTTTGCATATCCGTTTCTTTGACCAGTAGGAATCGGTCATTTGTCCTTACGAGACCTTTAGTGTAGTGATCGGTCAATTGTAGGAATCGGTTTTTTTTTGCCCATGCTCGACTTGTAGGAATCGGTTATTTTTCCACGCCTGACTTGTAGGAATCAGTCTCGAAAGGTAGTCCACTCATCCATAGGGGGGATCGGATTAAGAATGGAACGTCCCGAATCATCTCATCTGACACTTAAAACTTTATAAGCTTAAGCTTACTTGAAGGCTCCACTTAGCAAAGAAGCCACCATGTAATACACGAGGAAAAACAAAGGCAGTGCAATGCAAAGGTTGCAGCAAATAACCTGAAAAGATAACAACAAAGTATAAAGCTTTAAGTTCTAAAGACCATACATTTATAGGATAAAATTGCTTTCCATACCCGAGTGTCTTCCGCCATGTTTACTGAACCTTTCAGAATAAAATATGCGTGCGCACGAGGTGCATTCGGGTGAGGTTACCCACAGGCAAACCAAGGTTTAAAGAGTCTCACGATTTACCCGCCAATACACTGTCATTTCAGTAAAGAATTAATTATTCGTTTTCTTGTGAACTGATTGAACAAGATACCGTAACATTCCGAAAATGAGCCTTTCCATGTATAAGCCCCTCCGAATAGAAGCCCCCCAAAATCGTAACGCAAATAACTCTCCGTTAAATCGCCCCTCCAAATATAAGCCCCCCCCGAGGCTTGTACTTGAAATTTGCCCTCGAATACAAAGTAAAACAAAGCAAACATGGTAAATTTCCTTTCCACTACAAGCTACCTTAATCGATTTTGAAACACAAATTTCCCTCCGTGCATAGGACCCTCCGAATATAAGCCCCTCCAAAAATAAGCCCTTCAAAAAGGGCCTTTGAAAAATATAAGCCCCTGGGCTTATTTTCGGAATTTTACGGTATACATGGAACACAAGCGAATTCAATAGTTTTTTCAAACTGTGCTGATATGCTCAGCTGGAAAAATCTGAGAGTATATGCAACAGAGACAACATCTAGTGAAATTCAAACGCTCCCGGACTTGGTTAAGACCATGGATCCATGTTAAGACTTAGAAGCAAAAGTTGAACTTGGGAGATCAAAAGACAATGCGAACTTACAAGAATTTACCAAAAAAATTCACACGAAGGTACAAGATAGTGACATATTGCATTAAAATAACAGATAAATTTACAATTTACACTTAAATAAATTATTCCTAAAAAAAATTCATAGAGGAAAACGAAAAAATTTAATCGGCATTATTCCAGGAGTCTCCAAGTGAGATTGTTCTGAATAGAATGTAAATTCGGAAGAATTATATGGAGTAATCAGTTTTGGGGTTTCGTAGTATTTTGTACTCATTAATTGACTGAATCGGCCTTTTAATGTTGTTTAATTAATAAGATACACCCGCAATGAGATTTATCTCCGTAGCACGCACATAAACGGAAACAAAGATGATTTTCAGAGTATCCGAGAAATGGAGTGTAATCATGAATACTAAAAGAAAAAATTTCTGTTTCCAGCGTCAATTACCCTTAATTTTCTCTAGTATTCTGCACTTCCGGTCAGGCAAATTTGAAAGAAGACGAATTTATCAGTTTTCTTCTCTTCGTTTTTTTAATTTGTGTCCTGACCTGCTGAATTTAGAGTTTAATATATTCTCACACTTGTCAAGCTTAAGACGAAGAACTTGACGTTTCCACTTTCAAAAAATCTCAGTTCATCAAATTTTCAGTAATCCTTCAGAATGATCAAAATTTTACGTATTAAAATGTTCTTTTTATGATATGGGTTTTCACTGTATCGTGTTATAAGATCATGGTATGGTACTTTATTGTCGATGTTGTGATTTATTGTAACTACTTTGAATTTTTTTTCAGTGACGAGTTGCGTTGCGTAAAATTTTATCTCAGTTCGGAGCTGATTCTGGTTTTGATTCTGATAATAAACACAAAGAAATTGGCACGGAATTTACTCATGCTATAACGCCCATTTAAAAGACATTAAAATTAACACGAACAAAAGAAATAGTAAATAAGAAAACTATCTTGCATCGTTTGTGCCATTACACATGCAAAGTACGCAAAACCCCAACTCGTAAAGAACGAGTCCGTGAAGACCTCTCATTGTTGTGGCGTAAGCTAGAGTAACAAGGAGGTAATCTGGAGGCGTGTGTCTCATTCAATACTTTCTACAACCGGTGGCTCACTGAACTCAACTCCCGCCGCAGCATTGCGCAGATAAGTACTACAGCCTGATAACATCGCTTAGCAAGCCAATCAGAAGCGAAGTAAGCAATACTGGCTTGTAGTGACGTCCTGTCGCCTTGAAGAGTCGGTTTCGTTAACTTGGCCTCTTGCTCCTCTGTTCGTGATGTATAGTAGTGCGGGTCTGTTCGAGTTCAGCGAAACCAAAAACAGCTCTGTTTCTCTCTGTTTTGAGATTGAATTAACATGAAACCTCCCTTGGGTGGGACGTAAGTGAAATGCAAGCAATTTTAGTGATTATTCAGCTCTATTTTACTGCTGCGACTTTGGCGAGCACTGGCCTTCGCTTTTCAACGAAAGATCCAGCGGCCTTTGCTAGATTCAAGGGATGGAATGCTAAGACAAACGGCACGCTTCAATTCCATTTCAAAACGCACAAGGAAAATAGCTTCCTCATCTATGAGGACGACAATGGGCAATGTCAGTTTTTTTATCTGTCTCTGCTGGAGGGAAGACTCAGTTTAAGTTTAAAAATGGGAAACTGCGAGAAAATACAAACTCTTCTTGTTGGACATAAACTCGCCGACGGAAAATGGCACGAAGTAATTGTCCAAAGAAACTTCTCTGAAACGCGTGTAACAGTGGATGGCCTTTTCACCAATAGCACATACTACAGGGGAATTGATGATGATCCTTTTCTTGGAGTTAAAAGTGACTTATATGTTGGTGGTATTTCGTCTTACACACAGTTCAATGACCTTTCTTTCCCAGCCATAAAGTACGAAAGTATTTCGAGCAGGTAAGATTTTCACGAGCTAATTGTAAATGAAAGTTTGCATAACGCTTTTTTGGACCCTTTATTTATTGTAAAAGAATTTTTCGCAACAAGGTTTAAAAACAAAAATGATCATTTGGAAAAATACGAAGTGATGTTTAGTAAACAACAGCTGCATCGAAATCTTCTCAAACAGCCAAATCAGTTGAATTAGTTTCTTTCTTTACTTTTTTTTAAGGAGGAAGGGGATACGCCATTAATTAACGCAAAACAAGGCGATCAAAAATCTGACATGTTTCTATCAACCCACGCACTGTTAGTTAATTCAGTCAAGGTCGTTGCTTTTCAGTTTAATGTGCAAATCATCATTTTTCTTCTTCGAAAGAATTAATAAATTCATTCCACAGGAAAGGACGTATAAATTATTTAGTTTTGGAAATGAAATCCAGCCTCCCTGATGAATAATGTATTGTTCTTCTGCGAAAATTCCTTGATGAAAGGAAAATAAAGGCTCAAGAAAGATTGTTCATGTTGAAGACATTCAATCTTCACGTTTTTCATAAAGGATGACCAAAACTAACCAAAGTCCAAGCAACTGCTAAAAGATTTCATCTTAAAGACTTGATTTTTAGAGCAAACAGAGTGTACAGAGAGTTTGTACGCTCGCTATATTTTCACTGCTTTTTTCCCCACAAGTTTTCAGGGCTGCATAAGCGGGATCACATACAGTAATGGAAGGAGTCCTTTGAGAGAAGCACAGTTTAAAGAAGCTTCTGGGACAACGCAAGGTTGCTTGAATCCTTGCTCGCAACCTGATCAGTGCTTAAATGGCGGCAAATGTCATGAGAACGTCAGTGGAGTGTGGTGTGATTGCAAGGGAACTGGGTACGAGGGACAAAAATGCGAAGAAGGTAGGTACCAGTCTTCCGCGGTCTAGATATAAGCGAAGTAAATTGAGATAAGTCAGATAACCTTCAATTTTTAAAACTTTTCCTTATTGGAAGCTAATTAGTGGCATTCGGGTTTTTAAACCAAAGACTAAAACTTGATACCCTTCACAAAATTAACACGAGGTTGTTTCGTGGCTCAATCCATATCATAAAGAAAAATTCAAGCCAAATTAGGCGACAGACGGATCGCAGTGTTCATTAAATATGCGAGCTCAATTCAAAAATGTAAAAGTCATTTTTATGAAAATTTCGATTGTCAGCTGTGCTTCTCGGACAGTTCAGTTATCATTTAAAGTTTAAATAATGCTATTTTATTCCCCCGTTGTCTTTTTTCTGAGTCATAATTACAAAGCAATCTTTTATAAACATGATTATTCCTGTCTTGGTCTGCAAAGATGCAAAGCTTTTCCTCCTGATTATCTGAGAAAGAACAATAGAGATTTCGAATTTATATTTTAAAGTGATTTTACTCGTTGTTTAGCAAATCCTAATCAGTTCATAACAAGAAAAGTTCACTTTGAATAGAAAGGCGTTTCCTCCGACAGATGAGAAACCACAAACCACGTGGTTGGTTTCTTCTCAGACCTCAGATGACAGTTTAAGCTAACCTTGGCTAATATCCTTGTAATCTAGCACTAACAACAATCAACTTTTCATTTCTTTTCCAAACGATGTTGAAAGAAAAAACGTGACCTAAGAATTCAAGAATCGAAACTTAATGGGCCTAAATTAAACAGGTTTCCTTGTAAGATTGACAAAAAATGAGCTATTAGTTTATTGTACTGAAAAGTTTATCGAAGTTTTCATAATATGAAATCACTTTCAGCGTTGGATTCATAATCGGAGACTTGCAAGAGATCTTTTATCGCCATCAACTATAACAGCATTCAGTTATATTTTCATATGAAATTATTCAAGTTCATTATCTTTCTTTTTGTTATGATTACAACACTTTTCGTGGCTAGTTATTGAGTCTACAAATACGACTACGCTGTTCCAGCCTATGTTTCATTTCTCAAGCTGATCACTGATTTGTGACCTAATTATTAGACCGCCTGATAGACAAAGTCCGTCAAAAAGAGGAAAAAAAACCTGGTCCACGCGGCTAGATTCCGCTTTTATCTTTTGTGGGATTATTTTTTCTTTTCTTGTCTTTTGTTTTTTTTTTTGATTGACCAGTTGATGTCTATGTAAAATGGAACCAAGTTTTCCATTACTTTTAGGGCCTGTTGACACTACTTGAGCCAATCCGGTTAGTCGGCCGGCCCTCTGTATCAGGCTAGCTTGGGTTACTTTTTCCTTATAAAATTGTTGTTGTAATTATATATATGAGAAGAACCTCAAGAACGCACCGGCCAGCCCTGTAAAGCGGGGCAGACGGGCGTTTTTTAGACAGGCCCTTACAGACTCTTGATGGCAACATTTCAATTATTGTTGTTCAAAGAGATAAAAGTCTGAGCAGGAGTGGGTAACAAAGACATTGCTAAGCTTTGGGGTTGAAGAAGAGGGGTGCTTAACCCAATAATCATAAAATCAAAATAATAAAAAAAAAAATTTGAAATAGTGAAGAACATTTGCTTTATAATTTTAGAGGCGGCATCTATTTGGCTGAATGGAAGTAGTTACATAGTCTTTACTCTGGACCCCAAAGAGGAGAAGTCACATTCAAATTACGTGGCGTTTAGTCTGAGGACAAAAACCCCAAACGGAGTTATTTTCAGTCTCCGATTGTCTGATAAATACCTGTTAATCGAGATGGTCCATGGAAAGTTGAGAGTAGAGGATTTGAACCTAGGACAAGGTAAATGTGGATTTAATAATCCCCGTTTTTGTCCTCAATGGTGTTGGTAAGGTTTCTTCTTGTTTCCTGCTAGTTAGAACTTTTGATAGCTATATGTCTTCTTGCTATTGTTCTTAAATATTCCCAACGTCCTATTTCTCGTCAAACTCAAATAGGGGATGTTTATTTGAGGAGCAGATTACGTTATGTTAGATGCCTTTATAATACGAGCAGCATGCCCTGTAACCTAGTCAGTGGAAGTGAACATCACGTACTGGAAGGACCTCCCAAAATAGTATCGAGCGGTGAGAAGATAAATGTCCCTGTTTATGATAGGCTCGATTACCAAGAGCCTGCTGTTTGGTCCAAGTCAGTGGTAACAAAATGAATGGGAAACCAGAAATTATTTACAGTGCAACAACTCGAACCGGGGCACTTGGAAGAAGATTTCCCAGTCACAACGATTTCTGAAAAGAAAAGACTCTCAAGTTTTTTGGCAACGGACCAATTAAATTCAAGGCCTTCGACTATGCAACCGTTGAAATCTTTAAAAGCCGGCGTTTGAACTAATCTGGCCTCTCAGGAAACAGTCCTCAAATATATGAACGTTATTGTCCCGCTTGCCTAAAACCTTGAGAATCTTTTGTTTTTAGAAATCTTTGTGATAGGACAATTTTCTTCCAAGTGCCCTTGTTCTAGTAGTCGCGCTGTAAGCAATATTTTTTCTAAGTAAGATTCTTTGTTTGTTTGTTTTTTTTTGCATTAAGTTCTGTTTTCACTCAGATCTAAATAACTTTTGTTTAAAAATATGCTTATATTCGGTCGTCTGTTTCTCTGACTTAAGTGGTGGCGAATGATTTTCAGTTCTCGGTCGATTCTCTGGAAGCCCGAACTTTTTTTCACGTTTTAATGCTTAGTATGTATGTTTTCTCCTCGAATTTTTTTGTACTATCTTATAAGCTCCGAACCTTCTTATATTAAACCAAAGCAATTTTAACTTGAAACTGATAAGCTCTGGTGATTGTTGCATTATAACTGAAATTATTTCACGTTTACGATTTAAAGGGTAAAGTTAAATTTTTTTGTCTCTTTGCACATAAAAAAAATGAAAGCTAAATAGATTTGTAAATTCCCTTGCTGTGGGATAGTGTCTTCTTTCAAGTTAACGATTGAGCTTAACATGTAGGTTTGCCTGAGTTTATATATATGTTCATTTGTCGCTACTTTAGAAACTGGGACGAGTTAGCTTTCTTAAAGACTTTCTGGGATCCCTACTGGGGACGCGCTATTCAGCTATTGGCCAATTTGATTGTCCTGTGCTTAATAGCAATCCTAGAAGTCTTTGAGAAAGTTAACTCGTCCCAGTTTGCTGCTCGTTGCTAAAGTGTACATGGAAATAAAATTCTTTCCCTTTGTCTCTAGATGAGCTTGTTTTCAATGGAAATAATGTAAACCTTGATGATGGCAGGTGGCATTGGATCGAGTTTAACAAGATTGGTCGCGCAGTCACGTTAAAAGTCGACGGAAAAACTTTACCTTATGACAAAATTACAGGAAAGAATTTTCAACTAAACAGTGAGGACCAGAGGAATAAAGCGTATTTGGGTGGCGGACCAACGGGAGCCATCAAAACATCGCACACAAAAATGAATTTCTCCGGACAATTAAGAGAGTTTTACTACGGAGACATGGAGGTGTTGGAGTATGTTGTACCTACGATAAAAAGCAAACAATTTGCGATAGTTGGGACGGTTATTGATGGTACCACAATAATAGAGACAAGCGGGTCGGGATGTGATCCATTTGATGATGACGAGGATTCAAGCTGTGCGCCACCTGATCCGTCAACTCATTCGACAGGTAGGTTATACAGCGGAACTCAACTCTACGGACAACCGCATATAATGAAAACTTTCGTTTGTCCCGAAGATAAACTCATATATTCTCTCTAAAATTAACCCACTAAGTACTGACACCAGTTAATAGGGACAACGAACACTTTTCTATGTCACGAGTCACATAATCGCATACTTCGTCAACTTCTCTTTACGGACACTAAGTGTCTGCGCACGGACCATGACTGAATATCTTACCAGTGTAAACCTAACACGCAGAAACAGCGAATGACCTTTCAAACGTTCTATATAGTGTTCACTCCACATGGCTGAGTCGCCAACTAAAAGCGCCAGTGCAAAGTTAAATCATTGCATTGTTGTATTTCAAGACAAATACTTGAAAGGTAGTGTTAGTCCGAGAAAATCATGATAGATGGTCGTGAGGTTTCAACTTGTAAAAGTTAAGGACAGAACAACTTTCCTCTTATAAATGTCTGCTTTAGTCTTTAACATTGATATTTTTTTCTGTTTTTCCAAGATGATATGATGTCGTCAACAAGTCAACCAACTCTGGATTCAGACTACCCTCCTACCGTGGCTCAGGTCTACCTCTCCCTGCCGCAAGTGGTCCCATTTTGGGTAATTCTCTTGATGGTGATAGCAGCTGCGATCGCAATATCTTTCACAGTCTTTTTCTTGTATCGCTGGAATACTCGGTACACCGGTTCTTTTAAACCAGAGCAAACTTCGTCAAGTGGAGATCTACCGCAGCATATTGCACAAGTGCTGAATAATTCGAAACCTCGAATTTATGTCAAATCACCTGACGAAAAAGTGTAAGGGGGTTTTCAAAGCGTCATGGGTAGATAGCAACGATCACTATGACAACTAAGAGGGTGAGAAAACTCAACAGATCGCTTTATCTCTCGAGGAGTGATAGCTTTTTACAATAAAGGAAGAGTGTTATGTCATTCAATATATGGAGATGAAATGGATACCTTTAAGTGCTTCCTAAGAAGTGATCGATGCCGCGTAAATTTGGCGTTTGTAATTTACTGGTAGCGCATTGAGAGTGCAGACTTAAAATTTTGACTGAGTATTTTTTGCTCAGATTAAGGTTTCAGTGTGGTAATACTCACGACATGAATATTAAACCGCATGTATTAGCAGCAGTCTCTTTAAATGTATGTGCGCAGTTTGGTAAGGCGCATAGCTTATCTAGCTCACCTACAAACAGGATTGTAACTTGTGTGAACCAAGCTTTCAGGGGTTAAAGTCGCGTTAATGGCCAACAAATGTTTGGATCGCCTATAAAGATATGGATGAGTTCAGCCTTTAAAGCAACATTGACGAGCGACTTTGTCTGAAACTGCCCGCCAGTCTGCTGAAAACGTATAACACGTTAATAAACTGTGATGTTTTCCTACGAAACCATATTTAAGAAACTATTTCTCAATATTCAGATGCATATGATATTAAGAACTCAAAGCTAGATTCCCTGGTAAAAGAAAACGCCAGAGGGCTCAATACTTCTGCAAAATCAGATAACTCAGGGTGACCTAAAGATTGACTCCAAATTGAGCGAGGCGCCTTAGTTATTCGCACTGTTTCATTAGAGGTCAAAGATGGTTTTGCGTTACCATTTTACTGTGTGGAAGCGTCCGATCACCAGAAGTCAAAGTTGTTTTTCCTTAAGAAAACGATAACTGAAAGACAACTTAAGCCTAGGCCAAACGTCGAACTTTTCATGAGACGAACCAAACTGTAATTTAGGTCGACCTAAATTAAGGTAAGATCGTCTGTTGGGTCAGACGTCGAACTTAGGATGCGTCGAGCCAATCAACCGAATCAGACCAAATAGCAATTTTAATAAATTTTCTCCCGAACGAGGCTAAATTTACATTATCATTCAAATTTTTAAGTTACTAGGTTTAGTTCGTCGCATGTGAAGATCGACGTTTGTCACGGAGACGATCTTCAGACGTTTTATCCTTCTGAAGCAGACGGATAGAACGTGTTGGACGATCCAAACTCATTCAGACGAACTTGACTGAGCCAGACGTCGAACCTTTCATAAACTTAACGTCTTATGAAAAGTTCGTCGTTTGGCCTACCCCTTACATCTAATTGTTAGTAGTATAGAGCTCGGTGGTAAGACGCTTTTGTTGAGCGGGAATAACATTAATTTGAGGGGGAATAAGTTAACGTCGATAACTCTGTAAAAAAGTAACTTGTTAAGATAGGATGACGTCATAGTTTTTAATTGGCTAACTGGAGCGGTGTTTATTGAAAATTTTTAGGTTTTCCTAAAGCAGTTTGGTTGGTTACTAAGCGTAAATCCGTATATAATTTTAAAATCACCTAACCGTAACGTGATTAAACAAGTTTCATTTCATACAACTTAAAAATGGAACATAACATCACCCTGTCTCAAAAAAAACCCTTTTACTTATGACGTCACCCACGGTAATATACCCCCCCAAGTTTTCTCCTTAATAAAGGACCAAACCGGTGCGCCCTATACTACTAAAGAAAGAAATCACAAAAAAGACAGAAAATTATCTTGACGATCGTTTGGTGTCGCGCGCAGTGAAAAATTGTTGCATGTTTGTAAGTTGTGCAACATTTGACATCTTCATCATGACCGTTCACATGCACTATTTTGTCATATACCATCAAAATTAGCTATCTACTTTTTCACTTAAATTATGATTTTTTTTTACTAATTTAGTATTTTGTTGTCCATGGTTATTTCTGAGATTTGTGAGTACATGGGCCCTATTTAACATTCGCACTGGGTGCAAGTCTTTGGCCTTTGGAGATATGAGCCACTCATTTGGGTCACGAAGTTTCGTAAAAATCGATATGCAACCAAGTTCACTTTTAAGTCAAGTAGTTTTTTCACTTCAGTTGAAAACTGGCTTTTATACTCTCAGCTTAATTAGCCCGCAAATTTTTAATAAGAGTGTTCATCAAGGTGCTTTTGATTGTAAAGCGAATATTAACGCTTTTAAAAAGTTTTTAGAATTGTGATGTAGAAAGATATTAAGTAAAACATTGGTTTTTAGTGGATAACGAGAACTAAGAATATTTCCCTCGTGATTGGTTAAAACTGGTAACAATTATCCAACAATCGAATTTTCAGTAACTTAGCTAAATTAATGTGACACACGATTTGGCCAAGGAGTAGAATTAGACGGTTATGGATCTTACCTCTTCTTGTAAGTTTCTCATAAACCACAAACAGACCCAGGTAGCTGTCAGCTGTTAACAATTATTAATTATTATTAATTAGTATTGTTATTGTTATTCTTTGACAAAAACTGTAAGAGTAGGCCTAGTTTGGATTCCGAACTTTTCAGAAACCGAACCTAATTTCTATAATAGACTTTTCAACGGTTTTTTCAACTTTTGACTGGGATCGGTAAGCAAAAATCCGTCAACATGGCTGGAAAGTTGCCAAGTTTAAATTTCAAAGTGATTTGTTGAAACATAAAGAAGAATTATAGCTCCTCAAAGTCGCAGAATTTTACAGACGTTTATGCGAGGGGGTGGGGGGGAGGGGCAAGTATGAGGCAAGTTTAAGGAAAAATATCTTCCCTCTCTTTGGACGTATCACCTTTAATTTTGTTAAGGTACCTTATTCTAAGGCCCTCTTTCCAGCAGAGCCTATGAATTTTCGCTTAATGCTCTTTATCAAAAGTTGAAAAAATCTAAATTTAAATGTAAGTTCAGCTGAGGAAAAGTTCTATTTCTAATACGTTTTAACGCTGAAACGTTAAGTTGATTGGTCAATCTTACTACTCACGCCGAAATATGTTAAACAGTAGACAGTTAGTTTTAAAACGAATTTTTTTTATTTGATTCATTTTTAAAAATAAAATAGGTCATTACGTTATATTGTCATTTATTTTTTATTCACTTTGCGAACAGTCTCCCCGGAAAACGTAGTGAGGGAGGAGGGAGCCTCTCGCCTCCCCCCTTGTAATTCTCTTGTTCCCAAGCAACAATACCAAACTTCATTCAATCGCTACATCTAAGGTAAGGACATCTCTTAGGGCCTTTTTACATGGAGGTGGGGGACCCCAGGTAGGTGAGGTAACATGTGGCGGGTAACCCCACCTATCATGTAAACGTGATCAAATTGAAATGAGAGATTATATGGACAGGCGGGTTACCCCACCTAAGCGGGTTACCTCACCTACCTGGGGTCCCCCACCTCCATGTAAACAGGCCCTTAGAGCTAATATGGACACTTAGCCCTGTCCTTGAAGTGTCTGCATTCAACAGGTCTTAGATGTTTCCATAAGGACGCAAATATCGCCTTAAGGAAAGCTATACCTTCATAACAGAAAGAACAACCCGTAATATATCTAGTACAAGCCCAAAACTTAAGCAATCCCGAGCCAGGAAAACATTTAACTAGCAGTTTCGGTATATAATAAGGAGTTTTGAAAATGAATGCCCTTTACCAGTTCTACAACCCTTTTCACAAGTTCAGCGTAAGACAATATTGAAGTAATGAAAGTATGAAAACAGGGAACTTACGCAACGACGACGGCAACGGCGTCAAGAATGTCACCCAAAAGTGAATTCGCACTGTTTCAAACTTCATCGCTTTTATTCCAGCTCCTTTAATTTGTCAAATGTTGGCGATTTTTCAGGAGTTGAATTCTAAAGGAATGTATCTGAGTTCACTAAAACAAAAAGAAAATCGTTGTCTTTGTTCACGTCCTCCAAAAAACGTGAAATTCACGTCGGTGTCGTGCAGTGATGGTGAAGAAATGTACAAAAAAACGTGATGCACGTGCAAAGTTGTTGTTTTGGTAGGAACGGTGGGGTGAAGAATTCAGGTCATGTTCACACTATACCGGAAGCATTTTGCGCAAGCGCAAAAATCATCCGAATAGGGCCTTTACTCACACATAAGAACGGTTGTGGCGCGATTTCTGCAACGGAGCGAAGCTGCGCCGCGCGGATCTCGAAAGTGAAGCGTCACACATCAGATAGGTTCTGTGCCAAACTTTGGTGTAGTATAGGTGGTTTTCGCGTTACGTCATCGGCGCCATGCTGGTGGACAGTAAACAAAAGATCGCTCATTAGCTCGCTTAGTTTGTCCACCAGCATTTGTTCATTTCACCATTGTTATTTGTGTCTCCCGAGATTGCATGAAAACGACCTATAAACAGGTATTCGGACTGATTCGCTCCTGTGTTTGAAGGGCTACTTTATGTTGAAGATTTCACCACTAACTGATTTTCGCGTACATGACCGTACATGGAATTTATTTGCACATGTAGTTGTAGAAGAACAAGAAGTAGCAGTAAACTGAATTAAATTAATGTTACAAAGACAGTTTTGCGGTTGAAGCGACGGGCAAATATTATACTCACAATTTTTGTTCCATATGCGGCTAGTAAGCTTCGATGTGCGATCGGTGGTGACACTTTTGAAATGTAAGTTGCGTAACAAACTTCTAGGTTTTTAAATAACTAGTCACCTGATCTATTTTTGGCGCGTTGCGCCAAGATAATTAAATATTCACAAAAAAAATTGACAAACGGCTTGAAGAAATGCAAATCACGGACCGTAGAGGAAGTGAATAAGTAGGAGCGAGGACTGAAGTCTGGAATCCACTGAGACGAAAGTAAATATTCAGGAGTGAGGACTGGGCATTTAGCTCACCAAACCCTCTGGGCCAACCGCTCCGGTGCGATGTTCGATGTGCGGGAACGACTTCTTCCATGTGCCATTACTGTTCTTACTCTACCTAACATAGCCTAAATAAAAAATGATCATCGCTGTTAAAGACCTAACGTTATACGAGAAACCTTTGCGCCACCGGTGCAGCGCACTACCAATTGAGCTAATAAGCCAACTGGGAGCAGGTCATTGAGTTGGTTTGTTATGTTATAAACCCTTGAGGAGGATGACAATGGAATAATAAATATTGAGAATCATATATAGCAACTTCGGGGGTGAAGAATTGAATGAAAGAAGATTTTTGGAGTTTAGCACATGAGTTTGTTATAACGAGCCAACTCAGTGACCTACTCCCAGTTGGCTTGTTAGCTCAATCACTAGTGCACTGCACCCGTATTGCAGAGGTTAAAGGTGCAAATCCTGTCCAAACCTGAATTTTTTCAGGCTTTCTTATTTCAACCGCAAACGTTGCGTCTATAACTGCGATGAGCTTCTTTTATTTGTTATTTTTATCGGCTATTTGAAACTACGGTAGCTTTGAAAAATTAATTTTTTTCTTGGCTGCTTGTAATAGAGGTTTAAAGGGAAAAATGGATTTCTATTTGAAACGGCATATCACACATCGATTATAAACTTCCTGATGACTAAGCCTTTCAAAACGTTCGAATTTCATTATACCATGGTCATTTTTATGCAACCTCGTTCCCTCGGTTCTTAACCTGAGATCAGGCCCAATTTGAGCGGTTCTCATACATTCTCTCTAACGGCTACCGCCCCGCCGGAATGTAATTTTCAATGCGAAAGGAAAATAGAGCCTGATCTCAGGTTACTCGGTTCTCTCCTATGAATGCTGAAATTTATGTTGTGTAAGAGTCTGGGTCGGTCGATTGTTCTGGTGATGATTTTTGACTCAGTTTCCCGCGCAACCTCGTCATCCGGCCAATAAATGAAAACTAAACGTACCCAGAACAGTCCCAGAGTACAGTGTCATCAAGACCAAAACCACCACTATCATCGTGACAAACAAGCTGTATATGAGTGCAGAATTATATAGTGAACATTCCGGACACTTAACTAGAAACTAGGCTTGTTCCCTTGCTGCGAAAGAAAAAAAAAAGACAAAACACTTGACCAAGTTTTTATTTAACCGGAAAAGTCCAGGACATAGAGCTAACAAAACAAAAATTGATTAAATACTTTTCGGAGGCAATTCCGCAAAAATAAAAACTTTCTGGTGGATAAACTTTCCTAAAAATTCAAATGCATGACTCATGTATCCGCACAGCACGGGGAAGAGTTGAGTTTCTTCTATTTGCCCTGTTCAGGCTATTTCATTTTGGTTTTAATTTGGTTCAGGTAGATTTTGGTGGCTGGAAACAAATATACTATAATGCTGTCTTACAGTGTACTTCAAATTCGTCTTAAGGGAAAACATGATTTACAGACAAATCTAATGTATGATTTATGGCAAGACGAGCAACCACAATTATCATGTTCCATTACTGCGCCAGGTATGCACGAACTTTTAGCAGATAAATTTTTCCTTTACTAATCATCAAGAGCCAAAAAGTTCGCAGAAAGTGACTCAGTAAAAATGATAGCTTTATATCTCTAGAACCTCATCTGACAGGACAAACATTTCAGCAAAATACGTCAATCATGCAAGTAACCGATCTAAAATAAGTCTGAATCTTAATGTAGAAATTTGAATTCTTTTGGGTAAACGCGACATTCAATGAAACTAACTACAAAATCAGGTGCAATGTATTAAAAAAAGAGGTTCGTTTTTGAAGCAGCCTGCAAACATCACGGAAAAAAAGAAAACTTTCACTCTTCGCAAGAACATAAGAAGTCGTTCTCTTCGTGAAGGACAAAAGCAAATAAGTCCTTGCTGCTCTCATAAGATTTTTTTTTTGGACGGCCTATAAGATTGTAAACCGTGTCCCGTAGAACTGTGACGATAAACTATAAGTTCCAGATAGCCTGTTTTCGCGCAGTAATAAGAAAGAGCGCCTATAGTACAATTTTCGTACGCTCGATCGGCTGGTGTTATTCCTGTGTCATGGCCATTGACTAGATAAGATAACACTTGCATATTTTTTTATTTGTTTTTTTTTTTGGCGTAATGGCAGCATATGCACCCTTAGTATCACTTCTAACTACTGGTTTTAGATTTCACAGCTGTCCAAATTTTACCGGAACAACGAGTTAAACCTGCACCATTCTTTGCCAAAGGCTGTAGATTTTTTTGTTACCACTTTTAAGTGGCTCGAGTTCCTCATGCCGAGAACTCAATAATCGATCGATGAAGTCGTAAACTAAACGTAAAAATTCCTTAACAGTTGAAACTAACGAAAACTTATTGTTTCCGGCTCATAGAATTCAAAACACATGTCTATATGATCTTACTTCAAGCTGCTTTCCTTTTCACTAAGCAGTGAAGAATTGATCATTCAGAATTGCTAATCATGTGGCTTTGCTTTACTCTGTAAGAAAGTTAAACATTTCAGTAGTTTCTTTATGGTCTAATCACTGCTTTATTGCTTAATTTTACTGCTTAATGTCGGTCTGTACCGAATGGAATTCGAACGAAATAAACGCTTTTTCCTACTTTAATCAACAAAGAACAGAGCGATTCAATTGGGAGCTTGACAAAAGTGACATGTGTTTACTCGTAAATTTTGAATTGAGTAAGGATTATAAACCACAAGTGTGTTCAGTCGTCATGATAATTGTTTAAGAGTAAGAAACCAATTTTTAGAACCATTTTTTATCGCTCATTAATTGGAACAAACTGAGCCTGAGTTAGACGAAGATAAATTTTTGACTTAATTATGTTATAAAACACGGCGACTTCATATTAAAGTTCCTTCTCCATGTGAAAGTCATTGTTGTTTGTCGTACGATTCTTATTAATAGTAAGCATTCATATTATAATTTCAGTCAAAATTATTAATTAAAAAACCCATTTTCGCAGCGAATCCTTTTTTGTTTATGAGATTTTTCAAGAGATAACAACTTTGTCCTGCTGCATTTCAGCAGTTCTGTGTAGTACAACTGTTTAATTTCCCGCAGTCAGATATACGCGGACGCAAGAAGCACTTTTGAGCCCATACTTAATGAATACCATGTTGTATTCCACTTGTTTGTTCATATCTCTGTTGTACCTTTGCCATTCCACACTAAAAGCCCATGCAACAAATCCAGGAAAAAACGCCAAGAGCGTTTTATTGTCGTACCATGAGGACGATGCGTACTCTGTGTACCAGCCGTGCGCGTGCCATAAGCAAGGCACGTTTTCGTTTTTATTCAACACCCATCAATCAAATGCGTTTCTGGCGTATCAAGACGATGGTAACTTCAACAACTTTGACTTATTTCTCATCAATGGAAAAATCCGAGCAAGAGTACTTTTTGATAAGTGCGGCTCTGAGACTGAGACGACTGAGCCTGAGACTCTGACTGAGACGCTCTTGATAAAAGGCAACTTTTCGGATTCTCGCTGGCATCGAGTTCAGTTAAGAAGAGAAAGAACCAAACTGACTCTTATAGTGGACGGATGTCATTCTCAGTCTATCTCGTGTTCCTTTCCACCATCTAAGGGACCAATATGGAATGCTCTTTACGTTGGAAAAGTTCCTAGTCACACGAAGAGGAATTCGTTGGTGAAACAAAGCATTATTATGGAGACACTCCTTTCTGGGTAAGTTGAATCTGAGTAAAACATTTATGCTTTAACTTATTTCAAGGAGGGCCAAGAACGAATTAACCAAATAAATTAGGGTGTGAAAGTTCTATATTTCTCAGATGGAGGAAACTGGGAAACGAACAGCTTCACGTTGGCAAAATAGTAGATCGAGGACTCTCAATTCTTGCCTATGAACACAACACCGGTCTTGGCAGTGCATGCATTATTGCGCATTTGACTTCTCAAATTGAGAACACAACGTTTTAGCGCCGAATTGGAGCGTACTAACGATCAGAGAAAAATCCTCTTAATGGTATGGAAAGATTCAGGAGGGAGGAAGGGACATTATAGATCCATAAATACTTCTTAAATTGTCGGAAATTAGTTATGAAAGATATAACATTAACGAACCAAGTTGACAAGATCTCGAAGAAAAAAATACTTCATTTTGCTGCAGATCAATCTTTTTCAGCAAAATTTATTAACCTTTAATGAAATTTTATCATTACTCTGATTCTGATAGGTTTCAAGGGTGTATCGGTCAGGTAACACATAATGCACCTGGAAAACCACCCGAACCTCTGCCACTGCGCAATAGCTTGGAGACTGTACGCTTCTGTGAAAGTCAATGCGTATTTGGCGGGAAGTGTGACAATCACACTGATGACGTCGGCAAAAGTGACGAGGAATGCGAGTGTCCCGGATTTGAAGTCGAGAAAGAGCTTTGCAGGGAAAACCTCACACATGCGCAGAAAAGCTTATCGATTGGATTTAACAAAACTGACGCCTTTTCTACGACAGTCACGCCAAATCTGATGTCTTCAAGGCAAATTAAAGCTTTGGCAACAACAGCTTCTTTATCAAATACTGCTACAAATCCATCCGGGGATATTGCTACTCAAACCTACTCAACAAGTTCCAGACAGCGTGGCTCCACTGCTTTTTCAGCTTCAAGTTCGATCATTTCAATATCAGCAAAACCTTCCAGTTCAACTGCGGGTCCTTTCAGATCTGCAATAGATAATCAAGTTCCAGTGATGCAAAAGAAAAGTAGCGCTTTCTTTTCGAGAGGCTCATGTGTCTTGCTCTGTCTTGGTTCTTTAGTTGCTGTACAGAGTAGTTGGCCTTTTTATGTCCAATAAAAAAAACTACTGAGAAACAGCTACTACGGCAAAAGCCTTGTATCTTTATGACTGTTCTAATATGTGTGGCTTGTTCATATCATTCTAGGATAAACAAAATTGACTTGCTCTGATCTTCCGAGTTTGTGAGGGCGTAGTGCGAGCCAAAGTTGGGGATTCACTATTTGTCATGGTCTCCCTTGAGCCGCACTCTCCACGATCGATAAGTACACAGACATTGTTGTCAAGTCGCTTTTAAAGAACCCCAAAGTTTAGTCAAGATCGACGATGAACAAGTGTTACAGTTTTAGTTGTCTCAGTTTTGTTTACTTCAATCAAGAATGTTAAAATTTGCTGTTAATAACAGAGAGTTAAAATGCTTGAAAGTGAAGGGAAAATACGAGAAAAGCCTGCTGGAAGTTCAGAGGCATATAAAGACTTTTTGTGGGGTACGCACAGAGGATAATTTTGCCACGATTGTTATCGGCCATCAGCTATCAATTGGCTACCGTGAAACACAGGACAAACACTTGCCCTAAGAATTTGCACAAACAGTGGCGACGCTATTGATCTCAATGTCCCTTACCAATATGAAAGATTACGAAAGGAGAACCTCTGTCTTTTAGTTTTTACCTTAAAATACCTTCGACTTTATTTCTGGTAGGCACGATCGTACTGGTGTTGATCAGGACCGCGGCTACGCCGATATAGGAATGAAAAAAGGGCACAGTAAACAAACTAATTAGGACTCTTTAACTATATGTTATTATATTGTAATCATTACATACTACTATTATTAGTATACATGTAGTTTAATATTACCTACGATAAATGCTCCCACAAACGCGGTCATCTTTGCTGCTTGTTCACTATTAAGAGCTGTAAAAGACGCGGCCATCATTGGAGCACGCATGTGACAAGGAGGTTATTTGAGATTTCAGACGTAACCTAATTTCTGTCATGCGGACGAAGATAGCCCAAAAATTCCAGATGTTCCGGACTCGCTGTCAGGCACTCTCCCTCGGGGACTCTCATATGAAAGGGAAGGGGATGCATATTTTGTCTTATTGCTCGTCCGGGTCGGTGTGGTCGAGCTAAGGTTCATTTTAAGTCTTTGAGAATGACAGCGTCTTTGTACAGATATTTAAGTCTAAGCTAAGCAATAAATGTAAGGTAAAGTCTTAGTTTTCCTTCCTGAACACCCAAAGTGAGACCCGAAAAATCTGCCATTCATATCCTTTAAACGAGACCAGCGTCCCTGTCGCTTCCGTTCAGAAATTGAGCGAGCGACCTAGGACCTTCTATGAAACAGGCTGGTACCCTAAATCGGCTCCTGTTAGTACAAAGTGACCAGGGCACTGAAATGGGTGACTCGTGCTAGGGTGTATAGCGTTGTTCGAAGCAGCCTTCGAACTCATGGAGCAGGATGAGGTTGTGATCTGCTTAAGAAACTCTTCTGGTTCTTCTGAAACGGATCAGAAGCTGCTTCTCAGGGCTTGAAATGTCTGCCTGTTTTCAAACAAGTTTTTGAGTGACAACACTTTGTATTACTGAATTGTTAAAACGGCATTTTGACATAAAATGGTGCATGTTGAAGTTAGTAAGAATAAATGGATTTTTGTATGACACAAATTTAGCGGCGACTTAAAGAAGTTTCAATTAGTTAATTGGAGTAAAAGCATCTGTTTGGTGCCAAGAGTTCCAATATCTAGCACCCTGGCAGTATTTTCACAAAGCCGTTTTTAACGGTTTAACTGGAATGCATTTGAACATTTTTGAGCTTAAACTGGGGGCTTATATGAGGTACGGCAAAACCAGACAGGGGCATAAGAGTAGTGTGCGAAGAAAGAACTTCCCGTATGTTCGTAATACTTCTTTTTGATGTCACGCATACAATCAGGGAGAACTCTGTAGCAATTTCTTCTTATAAAATGTAAAAATTGTCAGTAACTCGCGGACGTTTTGAAAATTTAAGACTGTCCACTGACGAATTAAACTTAAAGAAGCTGAAATAAAACTTGTTCGGTCACAAAAACGATCATCGGTTCAATTATTTTGAAATTATTGTCAACCTTCTATCTGTCAAGAGAAAGTCAAGATGAGGTCATTTGAATTCCAAATAAATTCCTGACCGCAACCTTATCGCGTTCGGTTGGTTCAGTGCTGCAAACGTCTGTTCGCGGACATTTTCTGTAACACTGATATCCAATGAGGAAAAACCTTGCTTCTGTTGAAAAGCTTCAATTCCAGATGATTCCATAGAAGCTGTTTATTTTCGTTTTGGGATTGACAAGTGTCAGGTGAAACCTATTCAGTCTACAACTTGCAAGATGAAGATTTTGTGCTGCGTAGAAATGTTTTTGGCGATTACCATCTGCCATCAAATTGGTCATGGAAGAAGGTTCATGCCAAGGAACAAAACGAACAGCACGTTAAAATACAGCAAGTTTGCTTACTCCGTTTTCTCGGTGCGGCAGTTTACCAACAACTCAACTCTTGTTTTCCAATTCAAAACGCTGAAAAAGCACGGGATGCTATTTTATATGGATGATGAAGGGGCAAACTTTATAGACGCGTTCTTGTTGAGAGGACAACTGCGAATTCGGCTTACAATAGGCAGCTGTAAAGGAAAACATTTTATAAACGGTTCTTTTACCGACCTGGAATGGCACAGAATTATCTTAAAAAGAACTCCCGAAACAGTGCTGCTAACGGTAGACAGCCACAACGCCAGCACTTTCAAGATTTGCAACAGAGTTGGAGAAACTATCTTTAAGAAGTTATATGTCAGCTTTTTTCCTTTAGAGGAATGGCTCCAGCGAGTTAAGTGGTTGTTTCGTGATTCTTGGGAACTTTCCTTGAAACATGGCGGGTAAGTTAAAACCGCGAGTTTTTTTTTTTAATATAGATCATTTCAAAGATGTGAATTAAGAGGTATGAAACTGAAAATTAAAAAATATTGGGAAAGCCTTTCCTGGAGGCAGGCATCACATGATGTTTATATTGTATGAACACCTTGAGACTAAGAGAAAACCGCACTTAAAATGACGTTTTTACGTTAGGAAAAAAATCACAGCATCACAACAATTTTTGTAGCACAGGAAATAGACGGATTCTTAACAAACTGAAATTGCTGTCAAATTTTCCCGTCTCTATATCAGAAAACATTAACAATTAATTGTTCAAACCGTTTCTCATAAATGTACTAAATCAAGCCACAGCAGGGTAATGCTTGCATGCAACCGAATAAAAGACACTCGATTTCGACTTTCTTTCATGATCAGCACCAATACCCCATTTCCTCTCCTACCTGTTTCAGCGGTTCAAAATCGTTAGGGCTTACGATTGACATTTTCACGGTTTTGTTTTTGGTGATAGGTTTGCTAACGGCTAATTTGACTTATTTCTTTCCTAAATTTTAGTAGAAATCTTTAAACAAAATTACATTTTTCAGGTTTTTCTCCAGAAAAAATCCAGCTGGCCTTGGGCTGGGAGCTCTACTTATGCTAGCATGCAGATGAAAACTGACTGAAATATTATATCAACGTTTTTTCTTGGCATATTTTTGTCAAGTCGATTTTTAATTGTTTCTCACATGATGTTAGAAAAATGGCTAATAGCCCGTTTTCGAAACGACCTATTAAAAATTCGCCTTTAGAGGGGCTACTTGTTGGAACAAACTACCTAAAGACAGGAGGGAAGTAGCAGATTGCCGAATTTTTAAGGAGAGACCTATAAATATGTTCTTAAGATGACGTTCATCCTTTTAGTACTTAAAATTAGTTGACTCGTTTAATAATTTTCTCTTGTATCTAGTTAGTTGTTACATAGTTAGCCCATTGTGACTGAAAAGCCCTGTAAAGGGAGTCCCTGTAAACGTATGTATGTATGTACCCATAACACGCAAGCCAAACGACTTATAACACAGTACAGCGAAAAGACTCACGACGTAGGTCGGCGAACAGGACGAAGGCGAAAAGACTCGTTTACGAAACAACCGTAAACCCCGTTTAATATACAGTCGTGTTTGGATCCACTGTAAATGAATAACTCTTTGTATCCTCCCTTCCCACCTCGCACACTCTGATCTGACTGATGAAGCCAATAATTTACACTCTTAAGTTACACACTAGGTTATGTCTACACTTTATCGGATAGCTTTTCGTGCCGACATAAAAAGCTGCCAGATACACTATGAACGGCAACGGCACAGGAATGGAACAGTCGTCACACACATCGAACATCCTACCAGAGCCTGCCTAACCTGAGATCGGGCGTTATCTAGCCTGCGTAGCAGGCTCGAGAGGGAAAAAAAAATAACGCCTGATACATTCATTTAACAAACCGTCAACCGCCCCCTAATTTAGATAATCTAACGTCTGCTTGACCTGTCATGTTATTAGCCAATCAGCGTTTACCAGACGGGAATCAAATTTTGGCGCCAATAATGTCTCTTTTGAAATCAATTTTAGGGAAAAGAAAATTTTTAACTACGTCCATGTTGAGATGGTGCTTCCTAAAAAAGAAATTTTAAATGTGTATTTTGTAATGAAATACTACTAGCTGCAGCTGCCGTACCTTTATTTAACAGCTACAAATGATAAACAATTTACTGGTAAAAGCTCGTTGACTTCGTTCTGTGCCGAAAGCAGTGAAAAAAAATTAGGCTGCAGCACCATATTTCACGAACTGAAAAGTGTTGTGAAAACGAAGATCGCTCAGAATAATTCGCAGGTTTCTGAGGGAGGAATTACAGTCAAACCAGGTCAAGAGTCCATTCATGAATTGATTATTTGAAAAGTGAACCCGTTTGTCGCTTCTGTAACTTGTAGCCGGTATCAAATTGCATTCAAATGATCGGTGAATTTTTGACTGCAATTTTTTAGTATACGATGAGATGGAAAATACTTCAATGGATGAAATTTATATTTAGACATTCTTCAAATTCAAGAAAACTGAGCCGGCGGAAATGTCATAACGAACTTCCGTGTGTATTCACTGCTCAGTTACGCAAGCAAAAATGCAGATTGAAATCAACAACAACTAACGGATGGCGGCATTTTGGCCAATCGGAACAGCGCAAATCATTTGTATTGTTTCCTATTCAATCAGAAAAAAGTCCAGATTCTGGCTTTTTTGCATGTGATCTGTGATTGTATTATGCCCTCCTCCCTCCGCTCCTACTTATTTTCTTCTGCTGCGGTCCGAAAGCCGGTTCACACGCCGGCGAAGAGTGGCCGTGGCAGAAACCTATTTCCACTAATTTCAAGATCGGCGCGCTGCAGCTTCGCTCCGTTACAGAAATTGTACCGAAATGATCCTTCTTATGTTTGAGCAGAAGTCCTATCTGGTATGGTTTTCGCGTCTGCTCAAGAGTTATACGGTATTTTGGGAAAATAGCCTTAGCTTTTATTACTAAGAGCCTTACTTTCACGAAACGCGCTGTACATGTCACATTTGACCCTCGGACGTACACGCAAATTCATGCCCCCACCGTGGTACAAGGAGGGGTGGATGGAGTCCCCCTGGAGTTTTTTATATGTTGCAGTATTTCGAAACGATTTTACCTTTCGTGGAAAGCCTTTGATCTTCTTGTATCTGATGAATTTTTTACGGTGTATAAATGACGATTAAAGATTAAAGCTTTGAAACATTCGTCTCTTGTGTAAAGTGATATAATTATCATGTCCGGATTTTGCCAGCTAATTTTTCAACAAGTCTAAGGATTGAATTATAAGTGGAAGACTCCTCGGCAACTCCTCGGCGCTACTTCGTAAAGTGTTTTAGGAGGGCTTATGTAAACAGGGGGGGGGGGGGGGGGGGGCTGGTTTATAATTCAAAGGGGCTCTTAACCGAACAAAAAACAGGCGTTTCAGAACAAGCTACATAGCTGAGTGCTGATCAAAATACTTTTTGAATTTACTCCCTTTTTCAAGCGTCAAAACTTCGCAAAAATCGAGTTTATTTCAATACAAGCTAGAGAGAGGCTTCTAATTGGAGTTATTTGTTTTTTATTGGTAGATAGGTCTATAGCTGGGGGGGAGGGGTGAGGGCTTATAAGCTGATTTTCACGGTATTTCAGTTTCAAAGCAGTTACTTAGAAAACGGAAGTGCAGTTGTATTGGCGCCCAAATTTCGGGCTAAATGGGCTGTATGGGATTGCTCAAAAGGAAAAGGTGAAAACTGACATCCGATATGGCACCATGTGAAGATCATAGAGGTATATTTACAGTCTATACAGTGGACCCCAATATAACAAAATCGATGCACCGGGTTTCTACGCCAGAGAACTACGTTCTCATCAAATTTGCTAATTAAAAGCTACTGTTGCTTTTCACAAGACGTCACGAAAATTCAAACTACAAAACTATCGATCCTTTTTTTAAATTATTATTTATTTATTTCGCACACACAAACAATTACAATACATTACATTTACAATTCATTACAGGTAACTGTTATCGTTTACAGAAAAGAAATAAAAAGAAAAAGAAAGACAAAGTCCACAAAAATACTATAGTTTATATATTAAAAATTAAGAGAAGGCTGCCGATCCTACTGAGATTTTACTTTCACGATGTATTAGAGCCTACTGAAAACTATATTTCTTACAAATTTCGCTTTAAAAGGATTCTTGGTTTTGTGATAGAGTACGCTTGATTTTCAAAAATCATCACATAAATTATTCAATAATTCTCTAATATATAGTATCATGTGGTCGAGTGTATTTACTAGGAATGGAATCAAAATGAACTTCAAATATATATATATATGCTGTATAATTCTTTTCTTTTTGTAGATTTGAAGGCTGTATAAAAACCCCCAAATACTCCGTAGGAGTAAAAAGGTTTCGCCGTGCTCGCCTGCTTAAAAGTGAACGTACTTTACCAGGCTGCCGTAACGCGTGCAAGGACAAAAGTATTGCTGGGAAATGCTACAATGGCGGGAAATGTGTCAACAAGGTAGTTCGGAGACTGTGTGACTGCAAGGGAACTGGGTATTACGGTTCAAATTGTTCTCAAGGTAGGAAACTATACAGATTTCTTTTCGCTGTGATTTTCAAAATTCTGCCAGGATAAACTAAAAGTATATAAGTCTCCAACGACCTGTGGTTATATTAAAGACTCTTATTATTAGAGAGAGGAAAAAATTAGTTGCACAAATAAAGTTACTAATGCGCTAAGCGAGATCGGAAAGCTCAATAAATTATACTAGATTTCTCCAACGATAATCAGGAATCAAAAAAACGATAAGTCAGTTAAAGCTCAGTAAAATAGAAAAAAACTGTGATGTTCATCTCATTGTTTTGTCTAATTACTGTGACAGTGTACGGATAATATTTCAGTAGTCTGGATAGGCTAAATAAATCTGAATATAGAAACAACTTTTAAAGATGTAACTCGTCACGGTTTCTTCCCCCATAAAAGTACGGTTTTTAGTGGCGATTTTACAGTAGTTATTAAACGAAAGTTTTAATAATGGCCACCTACGACTCTACGGCATGATCCACCTTTAAAGAAATCAAACTAAATTTATTGCCTCGTTGTCCGTTCCACAAACTCAGCCCGTATATGGTCTCGATCGGCGATTAAGGACTCAAATCCAAGCCACATTGTTGAGAGGCGAGTGCTCTCGACACTTTGCCATTCCTGTTTTCTAAAAAGAGTAGTTTTGTCCTATGATTGACACCCTTAGGCTCATAATCAGTTATGTAGTTAATGAAAGAAAACATTCAGCGAGAAATGTCGAATTCAGATAAATCGACTAATTTAATAAGCCGGACAGTACGAAAGCCTTTTGACTATTACAAGCTTGACATTGAGTATTTCGTTACCATTACCTTATCCGTTTATTTTTACCATCATTTTATGTGATTAAGTGGTAGTATAATTTGAATACGTTACTGTTAGGAATGAATAATAAAACAATGATAACAATTGGTGAATTCCTCTGTCATGCTTGATAAAGTTATCAACTTATACATTATTTATATTCACCACCGTTTTCGTTTTGGAGCTGCTAAAATATTTTTTTGAAACCTACTTACGTCAGAAAAAAATTGCATTTACTTTAATCCCGAGAATTGATTAACCACATTATAGAACGCATATATAATTAGATTATAATGCATCTTTTGAGCGAGAGTATTGACAAAAAAGAATTAATCTCCGTGGATTCAATCATCATGTTACAGTTTAAATTACCTTTTAAGTGGCAAAAAAGTAATTTACATTCCATGTTCCTTGATTTTTTAAGAACATGGAATAAAAAAATGGCATTAACAGATTAAAATGCCAATTTTTCAAGATTCGTCAATTTTGAATTTGCCTGCAAGATCCGTTAGTACATACAGAAAGACCCATGTTAAAAAGGCTCCCGTAAAATTTCAAAGCATTTACAGATTTCTTGTAAACTGAGATTATAATTTCTCTGTTGCAGCCTGGATGAGTTCATTGGTCAAGAAAGACAGAAATTTGTTAAGGAAGTTCAAACCACTTGTACCCTATACCGACTTGAACAAATAAAATCGGTTCTTAGAAGTACGAAATTAATGACCTTAACCATTTGCATACGAAGTCATGGGCTTTTCTAGTTTTTGATATTGATCTTGAGAGATCGCTTCTGAGCAATCCAGTGAATAAATGAAATTGCATTGAATTGTGGTTTTATGACTGACGAGATGGGCGATCTAGATCTTTTTTGCTTATTTTTATTTGATTTGCCCTAGAGAGAAAGGTCGCATATTTCTGCGGCCTTCTGAGCAGACAAACTCTTTAATTTGTTGCTCTCTTTTCCTGAAAGTTTTTTTACTTTGAAGTGTTACTAAATTGGGTTATGTTACGTTGTTAAAACATGATGAATGTTCTAAGCATGATTTTGTTTCTTTCGTGGTCAGTGGCGATGGAAGACTCCATGGCAGGATTACGATTCGGCGGCCAGTTTAAGATGGGGACAGGCAACTTTGCAGAATTTAGCGGTTGGCCTATGGTTGAAACCAGTCACCTTCAACTCCACTTTAAAACAACAGCCTTAAAACTGGCTTTGCTGGCTTACCAGGACACTGGTGTAGATGACCGATCCGGCCACAAAGGCTACCTTGAAGTATCATTGCTGGCTAATGGACATGCTCGACTGAAGGTAGTAGGCGATACATGTTCGCCTTTCCAGGTCCAAATTCCCAGAAGTTTCTCAGATGGTTCTTGGCACAAGCTGACAATTTCAAGAAAGGATTCACAGCTCAATTTTAGCGTGGGTAACATCTCAGCTCCCTCCATCAACTGCGTCCAAGTCCCCAGGCTCGCTGGACCGAACGGCAAGGCGAAGAAATCTCTTTTTATTGGAGGGATTCCGGTTTTAGACTTGCAAGAGAATCCCACGTTTCGAAAATGGTCTCACACTGGGCTTCTAAGCAAAGTGCTGGACGAAAAAAGGTAAGCTGAGAGATGGGTAATGATTGCACCTATAGATATATTATACACGCGCCTTCCTCTAGGCACGTGTGTGGTCATCTTTCCTTTTATATATATGTAGTCAGATTTTTTAGAACCTTACCACAAAATGGACCGTTTGAGTCCAACAGTATATTTTTCGGCCAAAGTAGGCATTATAAAAACTAAAAGTGCAACCATAGTTTTTTTTCCCTTCTCCTCCTTTTTTCTGCATCCTGGCTCTTTCTTTTTCTCCTTTCCTTAGTGTGATTTGGAGCTTATCAGGCCCAAGAAAGCTGCCTTTTGACGCTTTTTCACTCAAATGACGGCTAGATATATAATCAAATCTGTTGTCATAGACACATTAAATTTTGGAAGTTTGAAAAGTGTTTTAGAAAATAGATCATACAAATCAGAAGGTTTAAGGATGTCATCCTCAAAGAATAACGTTTGACCCCTGGTTTAGTTTGGTCTTAACGAAGTCCACCTGGTTAAGTGGAGAGTATTATGTTTATCGGCTTTCATGACAGAATAAATCGATCAGTAATACAACGAAAAGCTTTAATAAGGTATAACTCCACATGGCCTTAGACGATTGTAGCATCTTGACTAACATACAGTAGACGTTTGTTGGGAGTTGTTGACAGCTGTGACCACAATTGATCTATTCACTGAAAGTCCACACTGCACGGCTTTGATCGCCAAACTTGAGGTTGCTGCAATGAATTTTTACCGATCTTTAAGCTGGGCAGCTGATAATACTTGCTTCATACTTTATAGATTCGCTCGAGTCAGTTTAATGCCACCGTGATTATATCAACGCGCAGGCTTTCATTTCTCACTTTATGTTTATTAATCATTGATATTGAATGCGAAAGTCTATGACCATTTTCTACAAAGGCTGGTGCGTTTTTCGAATGCTATCAGTTATAATAAAATGTGAAACCTCTGTGAGAAATGCGATCTTTATTGAACCAAAATCTGCGCTGTTTTAATGGTCTACAAAACAATGAGAAAAAACCGAGGAGAAGATATTTTCCCAAGGTGACGCACGAATTTCTAATGTATTTTCATATCAGTGTAATCAAGAGGACTAAAATTCCATTATTATGTTTTATTCATTTTTAAAGTTAACTTTTGTGAAAATAAAGAAAATAGTTTCTATTTTCATGGATCGCAAAAGCCAAGCATCTAAGTTGGATTTCAAAGTCTAAACGAGAGCTGGGAATTGCAGCACCCATTTTGGCTTTTGAAGTTCTCCTGTAAACTGTAAGTCATATATACTATGATACATGCAATATGGCTGAATCCGCGAGCGGGTAAGGTGAGGCGAATCCTGTGTTCTGATTGGCTACTTGAGCAGGCAAGATGGACCCATCTTGCCTGCTAGGGATTTCCCGCGTTAGTCCCGCAAGAAAACGTTATCTTTATGGCCATGCAATAAATCCTTCATTGCCCAACCTTGTTCGGTCAAGATGACTGGATATTGGCCTGTGATTCTTGTTTGTGTTTTTATGGACCGAGACAAAGTTTCAGCCATCTTGTCCTCACCCTTGGTAAATAACGAATATGTACTGCACTGTAGATGAGTAGAGGACGAGTAATAGACTTTATACAGCATACCCGCCATCTCTGTACGCGCTTTAGGACTGATAGGATAAAGACAATGTCAAGTGGTATTTCAGGGAGCAAAAAAGTAATGAAATTTGCCAATACGGGTAATCACAGTCGAGTTTGTTTATATTTTCTCAAGACATGGCGACAGTTTTAGTCTTGCAAAATGTACAAATTGCGTTTCGACTACTTTTACTTCAGTATTGCTTCCTGTGAGAACATCTACCGTCCCTTCTGCATCTAGAAAAGAAACAATGATCACTTTCACTCGGTATAATTTGCCATTATCATCTTTAAGGTGAAACTCGACCGCGATTTCTTACATTGGCAAATTTTATCTCTTGTTTGCCTCCTGAGAAACCAGGTGACATTGCCTTTATCCCATCAGTCCTAAAGCACGTGCAAAGATGGCAGGTACCGTGAACAAGGTCTATTGTAGGTACCTTGACATAACGTTACGTTTATTGCATTGTTACAGCTGGTTTAAAGGGTGTGTGGCTCTCTTAAGATACAGCAGTGCCAGCAAGCCATTTAGGAATGCCAAGTTACTGAGATCACTGCACGTTTTAGGAAACTGCAGCGGGGAGCCTTGCTCACGGAATCAACACATCTGCCAACATGATGGCACTTGCGTGGATCTGATAACCATGACCGAGTGTGTCTGTGAGACGACTGGGTACCACGGCCGTTACTGTGAGCAATCAGGTAAATGCCTTGGTAACCCAAGCGTAATATATAAGTTTGCGGTATAGGAAATAAAACGGCTCAAAGTGTAAGATTAGATAATGTAAAACCTATCGTCGTCCCGTTAGTTCAGTTTAAAAATTGACGGTCTACTGAAGGGGGAGGCCGTGAGCTCAATCTTTAATCGTTGGTAAATTTCATTGTGCTGTATCAGAAACCCATAAGGGGCTGTATCGCATTTGATTACTTTTCGTGATCGCTTCAACATTCATAAACCGAAACTAAATTAAAATCAGTATAGGTAAAAGTTAACCTGAGAAAACTGCCGACATTTCGCGACACCGCCACTGAATTTATCGCCAAATTACGTCTGCGGAACGAACGCAGAAATTCCATACTGATTACGTGTCACCACCCAGATCTTGATAGTGCTTCTGATTGGTTCAAGCAAATGTTCTTCGTAGCAGGACCAATCAGAAGAATTATCGGCTGTTTTCTCAGGCTACTGTAGGTTAACACAACTACAACACTCGTGTTTGTGGAAGCAGGGAAGTTAAAGAACTGTTTTTCCTCAACTGAAGTTCCTAATGATCACAAACCATCACTCGCAATCTCGATCACAGGGCGCAGAAGAGTTATTTGTGATGGCAAGCGAAGCGAAAATTTTACAGCCGATCCCACAAGTCACCTCTGTTTACTGTGAACTTGACCTGTCAAACCGTTATGAGATCGTGTTACAAACCTGGTAAAATATCATCTAATGCTCGGTGGGAACGAACGGAAAGCGATTCGTCCGCAGTCAAAACCTTCAGCGGTTTTCCGTAGCGTTGGATAATATTTTACCAGGTTTATAAGACGATCGAATGACGGTTTGCTCGATTCTACGGTATAAAAACAAACGCAGTGCGTGGTATTAACCGTGAAATTTAACTACAATCAACGATCAAGGTCACAAATAACTCCTCTACGCCCGGTTTCTTGATCCCGGAGCTCATTAGTTTTTGGTCTGTTGGTTGTGGAAATATGACCACGAAAGATTTGGGTTCGAGATAAGATAACTCGCCCAATGTATATCAGCAAGAGAATTAATCCTCTCTTGATATGAATAGTTTATATATTGTGTGCTGCTGTTTGGCTAACGATCTTGTCTATCACTTTAGGTAGTATAGAACCAACGGCAACTATAGCAGAAAACACCACACTTGCTACGGCAGGACCACTTTACACGGTTGCATTCAAATCAGAACCAAGCAACAACAAAAACAACAACAACGGCAAGAGCAATGGAAACATCGGTTCGCCAGTAGCAAAGGGAAAGTGGGACTCCTATGGTTCTTCGTCTCTTGTGTCCTTTTGCGGATGGTGCCTTC